>NC_069502.1:136570667-136818167 GCF_027579735.1 Bombina bombina | reverse complement strand
GAACATTGAAGATCGCTCTCCTCTCCAAAATGGGTCTGGGGAGAGCAGACACCTCCCAAGACCATAGTCACCAACCCAACAAGCTGGTGTCCAAGGTCACTATTGCTCAGGAAGGTCTCCTGAAGCATGTACCCAGAGACAGATGTTCCTGAGAAAACCACCACAGGAAAGAATCTCATATCGATAGATCTACATCTATCCTCCTGAGACAGAACCACATGATCCCCGTTCCACTATCTGAACATGCATAACAGCAGACTCTCAGATGGAATCGAGGAAAGGGATGATGTATAATGAAGCAACCATTAGACTAATAACCTCCATACATTGAACCACTGAAAGCCAAACAGTAGACTGCAGAGAGAGGCAAGAGGAGAGAATCCTTGATTTTCTGACAAAAATATTTTTAGAGATATTAAAATGGTCCCTAAGAAGACTACCCCTGTAGATGGAACAAGGGAACTCATTCTCAGATTCTCCATCCGTGGAATAAAGAAAAATAAAAAAACAACAAGGTCTCTGTATGAGAGTTTGCTTGTTGAAAAGATGACTCCAATCCCTTATTGGGGGCAAACTCCTTTAAGTCTATTCATCTTGTCTTGTGGGAGAAAAGACCCTTTTCCACCAGTAATATCAGAATCTTACTGTTAGATCAGGACCAAACAAGGTCTTACATTTGTAAGGAAGCGCCAGAAGCTTGGACTGAGAGGAAAAAAAACACTGACCAAGAATATAGCCACAAAGCCCTGCGGGCAGCACATGCATAAAAGTCTCAGAAATAAAAGATTTGGCTTAAGAGCCTTAATTCTGTACTGGATCTCCTCCAAAGGAGTTCCTACCAAAATGCAATCAAACAAGGTGTTGCACCAATAAGATGCCGCACTTGACACAGTGTCAATACAAACTTCCATATAAGCCTCCAGCTTAGTCCATATATCCTTAAAAGAGCAGATATCCTCTATAGGGATCATAGTTCTCTTAGCCAGAGTAGAAAAGGTCCCTACTACTCTAGGCACCGTGCGCCATGATATTTAATGGAGAAAGCGACAGGAAACATCTTTTTAAAGACAGGAGACGGGAAGAAGGAAACCCTGATTTCTCCCATTCCTGTGAAAAATTCTCCTAGCACCGTTTAGAACAGGAAAAACTTCCACCAGTGGAATTCTAGTAGTTATAAAATCTACTATATCCTGTAGAGATGACATGATAGGCGAATCAGAGTAGTTCAAGTAGCTATAACCTCCTTTAACAATACACGAAGGTGTTCAAAGCTTAAATCTGATGGTCACTACTACAGCATCAGATGAAGGAATTATACTGTCCAATCTGAGATTTCACCCTCAGAGGCTACTGGCATATCCTCCTCATCAGACTTATGAGGAAAAATGACCTGTGTAGCAGAAGATGGAACAGAACATTACTATCTGAATATCTAATTTTCTTTTTGCAAATTCCCTTTAAGGGATGATGTATAATGAAGCAACCATTAGACTAATAACCTCCATACATTGAACCACTGAAAGCCAAACAGTAGACTGCAGAGAGAGGCAAGAGGAGAGAATCCTTGATTTTCTGACAAAAATATTTTTAGAGATATTAAAATGGTCCCTAAGAAGACTACCCCTGTAGATGGAACAAGGGAACTCATTCTCAGATTCTCCATCCGTGGAATAAAGAAAAATAAAAAAACAACAAGGTCTCTGTATGAGAGTTTGCTTGTTGAAAAGATGACTCCAATCCCTTATTGGGGGCAAACTCCTTTAAGTCTATTCATCTTGTCTTGTGGGAGAAAAGACCCTTTTCCACCAGTAATATCAGAATCTTACTGTTAGATCAGGACCAAACAAGGTCTTACATTTGTAAGGAAGCGCCAGAAGCTTGGACTGAGAGGAAAAAAAACACTGACCAAGAATATAGCCACAAAGCCCTGCGGGCAGCACATGCATAAAAGTCTCAGAAATAAAAGATTTGGCTTAAGAGCCTTAATTCTGTACTGGATCTCCTCCAAAGGAGTTCCTACCAAAATGCAATCAAACAAGGTGTTGCACCAATAAGATGCCGCACTTGACACAGTGTCAATACAAACTTCCATATAAGCCTCCAGCTTAGTCCATATATCCTTAAAAGAGCAGATATCCTCTATAGGGATCATAGTTCTCTTAGCCAGAGTAGAAAAGGTCCCTACTACTCTAGGCACCGTGCGCCATGATATTTAATGGAGAAAGCGACAGGAAACATCTTTTTAAAGACAGGAGACGGGAAGAAGGAAACCCTGATTTCTCCCATTCCTGTGAAAAATTCTCCTAGCACCGTTTAGAACAGGAAAAACTTCCACCAGTGGAATTCTAGTAGTTATAAAATCTACTATATCCTGTAGAGATGACATGATAGGCGAATCAGAGTAGTTCAAGTAGCTATAACCTCCTTTAACAATACACGAAGGTGTTCAAAGCTTAAATCTGATGGTCACTACTACAGCATCAGATGAAGGAATTATACTGTCCAATCTGAGATTTCACCCTCAGAGGCTACTGGCATATCCTCCTCATCAGACTTATGAGGAAAAATGACCTGTGTAGCAGAAGATGGAACAGAACATTACTATCTGAATATCTAATTTTCTTTTTGCAAATTCCCTTTAAATATAGGAAAAGCAGAGAATGCTGCAGCTAAGATACCTGAGCAACAATTTCTGCATGCAAATAAGCTCCTCCAGGAGACTAATAGGAAATGCAGGGCACTATATGTGTAGTCATAAAGGCTTGGGACGTTTGAGGAGAAAGCTGTAGCAATGTCTAAAACAGCATCTTCCTGAGACATGAGGCCCATAAACAAAAAAAAAAAAATTTTTTGCTTAAAATTTGAAATTCCTTTATTGCGCAAAATTTGATTCAATGTATAGACACATTTGTTCATAGGAGCAAAACAAAAATATTGTGCTGTCACTTTAATTCTACACAAAAGTCCCTAGGACATGCTCCAGATGTTTCCAGAGCAAAATAAACATACCCCAACCCTAAACCTAATTTATAAAAGGCTAATAGGGTAAGTGCACAGTCACTTTAATTAGATGGGAGGATTGATAATATAACTGAGGTCTCCCAATGTGTGCACATAACGCCGCCCTTTCTTAGCAGCAGCATAGCCCTGTCATTCCCAATGACAGAAAAACATTGTGAGCACATGAAACACTTTTTCTTGAAAGACCAGAGAGCCGAAAAGGCCAACGCTGTATACACAAAGAGCGCAGACAAAAAATGCCGCTCTGAATACATTAAGGAAGGAGCCAGGGTCATAATATCAGTCTCTAAAGACAGCCGAAAATGGCGCCGCTCCGTTCTCTGACAGAGGAGACGGAGCCACATGGAGTAAGAAGTGCGCAACTAAAGGAAATAAAATACAAAATAAATAAAATAAAGTGCACACCATGAACGCTTCTCAATATAAAAAGTACAGCCTCAGGGAATGATTCCCCCACACAGGGAACAATCACATGTCTCACACATATCAGTGCCTGCCACTGCCTAATAAAATCATTTCCCAAAGGATTATATAACTGTCTCAATAAATATAGCAAGTAAATGTTTTATATGAGGGAATTGAACTCAGGACTGCTTGTCTGTTTTGCAGTAATTTACCTCTGAGCCACAGCATAACGTTCCCCAGTGCTAGTCTTCCAACTTAGAAGAACTAAAGCACTTATCTGAATCTAGCCGTCCGGCAGGAGGACAGCCTATACGGTGTGAGAGGATGCTAATCCTCACAGAGATCTGTAGAAAAAAGAAAAATAAGAGTAAACCTACTCTGGCTTTCTATAATAGGGCAGCAACATGTTAGGAAAACGCGAGGCCCACCTCACAAGTTCCTAACTGCTTTAAAGCCACCACTACCCTACTGAAGAGATTAACCTGGAGTACGGCTAGACCCAAAATCTTGCTTGAATTTAAGGAAATTCAATTTTCTTCAGATACCAAAAACTTCACCTCCTCCATGCACCAAGGCAAAGAGAATGACTGGGGTTTATGGGAAGGGAAGTGATACTTAACAGTTTGACTGTGGTGCGCTTTGCCTCCTCCTGCTGGCCATTAAGTGATGACGTTGTGGACTCACCATATCTTAGGAAAGAAAACAGAATTTATGTTTACCTGATAAATTACTTTCTCCAACGGTGTGTCCGGTCCACGGCGTCATCCTTACTTGTGGGATATTCTCTTCCCCAACAGGAAATGGCAAAGAGCCCAGCAAAGCTGGTCACATGATCCCTCCTAGGCTCCGCCTACCCCAGTCATTCGACCGACGTTAAGGAGGAATATTTGCATAGGAGAAACCATATGGTACCGTGGTGACTGTAGTTAAAGAAAATAAATTATCAGACCTGATTAAAAAAACCAGGGCGGGCCGTGGAACGGACACACCGTTGGAGAAAGTAATTTATCAGGTAAACATAAATTCTGTTTTCTCCAACATAGGTGTGTCCGGTCCACGGCGTCATCCTTACTTGTGGGAACCAATACCAAAGCTTTAGGACACGGATGAAGGGAGGGAGCAAATCAGGTCACCTAAATGGAAGGCACCACGGCTTGCAAAACCTTTCTCCCAAAAATAGCCTCAGAAGAAGCAAAAGTATCAAACTTGTAAAATTTGGTAAAAGTGTGCAGTGAAGACCAAGTCGCTGCCCTACATATCTGATCAACAGAAGCCTCGTTCTTGAAGGCCCATGTGGAAGCCACAGCCCTCGTGGAATGAGCTGTGATTCTTTCGGGAGGCTGCCGTCCGGCAGTCTCGTAAGCCAATCTGATGATGCTCTTAATCCAAAAAGAGAGAGAGGTAGAAGTTGCTTTTTGACCTCTCCTCTTACCGGAATAAACCACAAACAAGGAAGATGTTTGTCTAAAATCCTTTGTAGCATCTAAATAGAATTTTAGAGCGCGAACAACATCCAAATTGTGCAACAAACGTTCCTTCTTTGAAACTGGTTTCGGACACAGAGAAGGTACGATAATCTCCTGGTTAATGTTTTTGTTAGAAACAACTTTCGGAAGAAAACCAGGTTTAGTACGCAAAACCACCTTATCTGCATGGAACCCCAGATAAGGAGGAGAACACTGCAGAGCAGATAATTCTGAAACTCTTCTAGCAGAAGAAATTGCAACCAAAAACAAAACTTTCCAAGATAATAATTTAATATCAACGGAATGCAAGGGTTCAAACGGAACCCCCTGAAGAACTGAAAGAACTAAATTGAGACTCCAAGGAGGAGTCAAAGGTTTGTAAACAGGCTTGATTCTAACCAGAGCCTGAACAAAGGCTTGAACATCTGGCACAGTTGCCAGTTTTTTGTGAAGTAACACCGACAAGGCGGAAATCTGTCCCTTCAGGGAACTTGCAGATAATCCTTTTTCCAATCCTTCTTGAAGGAAGGATAGAATCCTAGGAATCTTAACCTTGTCCCAAGGGAATCCCTTAGATTCACACCAACAGATATATTTTTTCCAAATCTTGTGGTAAATCTTTCGAGTTACAGGCTTTCTGGCCTGAACAAGAGTATCGATAACAGAATCTGAGAATCCTCGCTTCGATAAAATCAAGCGTTCAATCTCCAAGCAGTCAGCTGGAGTGAAACCAGATTCGGATGTTCGAACGGACCCTGAACAAGAAGGTCTCGTCTCAAAGGTAGCTTCCAAGGTGGAGCCGATGACATATTCACCAGATCTGCATACCAAGTCCTGCGTGGCCACGCAGGAGCTATCAAGATCACCGACGCCCTCTCCTGATTGATCCTGGCTACCAGCCTGGGGATGAGAGGAAACGGCGGGAACACATAAGCTAGTTTGAAGGTCCAAGGTGCTACTAGTGCATCCACTAGAGCCGCCTTGGGATCCCTGGATCTGGACCCGTAGCAGGGAACTTTGAAGTTCTGACGAGAGGCCATTAGATCCATGTCTGGAATGCCCCACAGCTGAGTGACTTGGGCAAAGATTTCCGGATGGAGTTCCCACTCCCCCGGATGCAATGTCTGACGACTCAGAAAATCCGCTTCCCAATTTTCCACTCCTGGGATGTGGATAGCAGACAGGTGGCAGGAGTGAGACTCCGCCCATAGAATAATCTTGGTCACTTCTTCCATCGCTAGGGAACTCCTTGTTCCCCCCTGATGGTTGATGTACGCAACAGTCGTCATGTTGTCTGATTGAAACCGTATGAACTTGGTCCTCGCTAGCTGAGGCCAAGCCTTGAGAGCATTGAATATCGCTCTCAGTTCCAGAATATTTATCGGTAGAAGAGATTCTTCCCGAGACCAAAGACCCTGAGCTTTCAGGGATCCCCAGACCGCGCCCCAGCCCATCAGACTGGCGTCGGTCGTGACAATGACCCACTCTGGTCTGCGGAACGTCATCCCTTGTGACAGGTTGTCCAGGGACAGCCACCAACGGAGTGAGTCTCTGGTCCTCTGATTTACTTGTATCTTTGGAGACAAGTCTGTATAGTCCCCATTCCACTGACTGAGCATGCACAGTTGTAATGGTCTTAGATGAATGCGCGCAAAAGGAACTATGTCCATTGCCGCTACCATCAACCCGATCACTTCCATGCACTGAGCTACGGAAGGAAGAGGAACGGAATGAAGTATCCGACAAGAGTCCAGAAGTTTTGTTTTTCTGGCCTCTGTTAGAAAAATCCTCATTTCTGAGGAGTCTATAATTGTTCCCAAGAAGGGAACCCTTGTTGACGGGGATAGAGAACTCTTTTCCACGTTCACTTTCCAGCCGTGAGATCTGAGAAAGGCCAGGACGATGTCCGTGTGAGCCTTTGCTTGAGGGAGGGACGACGCTTGAATCAGAATGTCGTCCAGGTAAGGTACTACTGCAATGCCCCTTGGTCTTAGCACCGCTAGAAGGGACCCTAGTACCTTTGTGAAAATCCTTGGAGCAGTGGCTAATCCGAAAGGAAGCGCCACAAACTGGTAATGTTTGTCCAGGAATGCAAACCTTAGGAACCGATGATGTTCCTTGTGGATAGGAATATGTAGATACGCATCCTTTAAATCCACCGTGGTCATGAATTGACCTTCCTGGATGGAAGGAAGGATAGTTCGAATGGTTTCCATCTTGAACGATGGAACCTTGAGAAATTTGTTTAAGATCTTGAGATCTAAGATTGGTCTGAACGTTCCCTCTTTTTTGGGAACTATGAACAGATTGGAGTAGAACCCCATCCCTTGTTCTCTTAATGGAACAGGATGAATCACTCCCATTTTTAACAGGTCTTCTACACAATGTAAGAACGCCTGTCTTTTTATGTGGTCTGAAGACAACTGAGACCTGTGGAACCTCCCCCTTGGGGGAAGTCCCTTGAATTCCAGAAGATAACCCTGGGAGACTATTTCTAGCGCCCAAGGATCCAGAACATCTCTTGCCCAAGCCTGAGCGAAGAGAGAGAGTCTGCCCCCCACCAGATCCGGTCCCGGATCGGGGGCCAATATTTCATGCTGTCTTGGTAGCAGTGGCAGGTTTCTTGGCCTGCTTTCCCTTGTTCCAGCCTTGCATTGGTCTCCAAGCTGGCTTGGCTTGAGAAGTATTACCCTCTTGCTTAGAGGACGTAGCACTTTGGGCTGGTCCGTTTTTACGAAAGGGACGAAAATTAGGTCTATTTTTTGCCTTGAAAGGCCGATCCTGAGGAAGGGCGTGGCCCTTACCCCCAGTGGTATCAGAGATAATCTCTTTCAAGTCAGGGCCAAACAGCGTTTTCCCCTTGAAAGGAATGTTTAGTAGCTTGTTCTTGGAAGACGCATCAGCCGACCAAGATTTCAACCAAAGCGCTCTGCGCGCCACAATAGCAAACCCAGAATTCTTAGCCGCTAACCTAGCCAATTGCAAAGTGGCGTCTAGAGTGAAAGAATTAGCCAATTTGAGAGCATTGATTCTGTCCATAATCTCCTCATAAGGAGGAGAATCACTATCGAGCGCCTTTATCAGTTCATCAAACCAGAAATATGCGGCTGTAGTGACAGGGACAATGCATGAAATGGGTTGTAGAAGGTAACCCTGCTGAACAAACATCTTTTTAAGCAAACCTTCTAATTTTTTATCCATAGGATCTTTGAAAGCACAACTATCCTCTATGGGTATAGTGGTGCGTTTGTTTAAAGTAGAAACCGCTCCCTCGACCTTGGGGACTGACTGCCATAAGTCCTTTCTGGGGTCGACCATAGGAAACAATTTTTTAAATATGGGGGGAGGGACGAAAGGAATACCGGGCCTTTCCCATTCTTTATTAACAATGTCCGCCACCCGCTTGGGTATAGGAAAAGCTTCTGGGAGCCCCGGCACCTCTAGGAACTTGTCCATTTTACATAGTTTCTCTGGGATGACCAACTTTTCACAATCATCCAGAGTGGATAATACCTCCTTAAGCAAAATGCGGAGATGTTCCAACTTAAATTTAAATGTAATCACATCAGGTTCAGCCTGATGAGAAATGTTCCCTGAATCAGTAATTTCTCCCTCAGACAAAACCTCCCTGGCCCCCTCAGATTGGGTTAGGGGCCCTTCAGAGATATTAATATCAGCGTCGTCATGCTCTTCAGTAACTAAAACAGAGCAGCCACGCTTACGCTGACAAGGGTTCATTTTGGCTAAAATGTTTTTGACAGAATTATCCATTACAGCCGTTAATTGTTGCATAGTAAGGAGTATTGGCGCGCTAGATGTACTAGGGGCCTCCTGAGTGGGCAAGACTCGTGTAGACGAAGGAGGGAATGATGCAGTACCATGCTTACTCCCCTCACTTGAGGAATCATCTTGGGCATCATTGTCATTATCACATAAATCACATTTATTTAAATGAATAGGAATTCTGGCTTCCCCACATTCAGAACACAGTCTATCTGGTAGTTCAGACATGTTAAACAGGCATAAACTTGATAAGCAAGTACAAAAAACGTTTTAAAATAAAACCGTTACTGTCACTTTAAATTTTAAACTGAACACACTTTATTACTGCAATTGCGAAAAAACATGAAGGAATTGTTCAAAATTCACCAACTTTTCACCACAGTGTCTTAAAGCCTTAAAAATATTGCACACCAAATTTGGAAGCTTTAACCCTTAAAATAACGGAACCGGAGCCGTTTTAAAGCTTTAACCCCTTTACAGTCCCTGGTATCTGCTTTGCTGAGACCCAACCAAACCCAAAGGGGAATACGATACCAAATGACGCCTTCAGAAAGTCTTTTCTAAGTATCAGAGCTCCTCTCACATGCGACTGCATGCCATGCCTCTCAAAAACAAGTGCGCCACACCGGCGCGAAAATGAGGCTCTGCTTATGCTTTGGGAAAGCCCCTAAGAAATAAGGTGTCTAATACAGTGCCTGCCGATATTATTATATCAAAATACCCAGATAAAATGATTCCTCAAGGCTAAATATGTGTTAATAATGAATCGATTTAGCCCAGAAAAGTCTACAGTCTTAATAAGCCCTTGTGAAGCCCTTATTTACGATCGTAATAAACATGGCTTACCGGATCCCATAGGGAAAATGACAGCTTCCAGCATTACATCGTCTTGTTAGAATGTGTCATACCTCAAGCAGCAGGAGACTGCACACTGTTCCCCCAACTGAAGTTAATTGCTCTCAACAGTCCTGTGTGGAACAGCCATGGATTTTAGTTACGGTTGCTAAAATCATTTTCCTCATACAAACAGAAATCTTCATCTCTTTTCTGTTTCTGAGTAAATAGTACATACCAGCACTATTTCAAAATAACAAACTCTTGATTGAATAATAAAAAACTACAGTTAAACACTAAAAAACTCTAAGCCATCTCCGTGGAGATGTTGCCTGTACAACGGCAAAGAGAATGACTGGGGTAGGCGGAGCCTAGGAGGGATCATGTGACCAGCTTTGCTGGGCTCTTTGCCATTTCCTGTTGGGGAAGAGAATATCCCACAAGTAAGGATGACGCCGTGGACCGGACACACCTATGTTGGAGAAATGTATGTTTTAAAGTTGTATTAGCGGTTTAAATATTGACAAAATAAGTGTAAAGTTTTAGTGTCTATAAAAAAAATGGGAGCTGCCCTGTTGACAGTTATAAAAAGGTCACTAGAGTGTGCAGCCAATAGCTGTGTGGAATATAACAGTGCTCTGCACTTACATTTCTAACAAGAACTGAAAAGCTCACAATGTTAGAATGGAATTACAGGAAAAGGGAACAAAATAAATATAGTATAGTGTAGAGTTTTTTTCTTATATAGATGATTTATCAGTTTATTTTACCATTTTAAAGTATTAAAGTTTCCTTTAAGTGTGAGATACAGTACCTTTTCACCACAGCCTGGATGCACTTACAGAGCAGATGTCATGGTACATGTACTATTTGTGGGGAAATTTGATTGATTGTGCACCATGTGAGTTATTATTGGTTTGACTAGTGTGGAAGGCGGCGGTCATTCTGTAATAACTCCATACAGCAGTTATTTGATTTTGTGTTTCACTTGTTAAGAATCAAAACTGGGCACAAATCAGCTTATTAATAGTATAAACACTTTCATAGTCCGACATCCTATAAGGCAGCACTGAATATCATTATCTATTGCTATTGAGTTGAGGACAGTTGTATACCCTATTATCCATTTAACAGTAGCTGCTTTGTCTAGTCATAAAATGTATTATCTTAACATATTTTTTCTAGTAAACTATGCCCATTTCAATGTTTTAATGGTAGGGCCAGTCCAGACAGGTATTCAGGGATATAGGAGTCAGCAGAGTGTAAGAGCCTCTGTGTAAAAGGCGTTCTATCCACAACACTGATGCATGTAGTCACTATATAGGGACCCCTATATGTTACACTATAATTAGGCTTTCCAGACTTCCCAATTTGACTGGGATTGTCCCCGTTTGGAGGCGCTGTCCCAGTGTCCCACCCATTCTGTCCCAGTAGGGTTGCCACCTCTGGGTTTCGAATCATGTGTCCGGGTTTCAGACCGCCTGAAACCCGGACACATTATTCAAAATGACCGGACTGTGAGCCTGTGGCTGTGGCTCTCCAGCATAGTTGGATGCTGATATTTTGTAACATACAACCCTGCTTAGATTAACATTGGTACCCTTTAAATTTCACATTTAGTAATACAGGCTGAGTGAGCAGCATAGACATTTTTTTTTAAATTTTGTAGTGCTACTTTGTTAATTTTTCTAGGAATTTAGTAGGTACGTGTTTCTTTTTGACTCATCTAATTCAATGTTGTATTTATGCCTTATCAGTATCTGGTTCTGTTCCTTAATTAGACACATAAAACACATATTACTCTGCAGATAATAAATTGTGTGATGTTTATGCTTTTCACTATTTTATGAAATTGGTAATTATGCTTGATGTTTGGCATTATTTAGAATCTGAGATTCAGATTTATGATTTATTTGCTCATGCTGTGTATGGGTTGCCAACTTAATGGTGCCTTTTTCACTAGGGGTGGTGTTATGGTCTATTTAAACTGTGGGATTCACTTGTTGTTTGACTGAGGAAGGGTAGAGTACCCATGAAACATTACGCACATAAAAGCTACTACTTTAAAAAGGACCCGTGTTTTGTTGAAAACTCCAAGTTATTGAAATCTCCAATTACGTTACTTCCGGTGACTCTTCACAATTATTTTTTTTTGCCTCTGTCTGGGGGGCGCCCCTCCAATCCTCTGGCATTCGCCCGAAGTAAACCCCCAGGCAGAGGCAAAATAGATATTGAAGATAGGCACTAATGCTGAAGTACAGTGCCCATCTGATTAGCATGTGTCTCCGTGAGAGACAGGATGCACAACCAATCAGATGTGTAATTGGAGATTTCAACAACTTGGAGTTTTCAACAGGATATCGTCAATCACCATGCCCCCTTGACCATGCCCCAAACACACCCCCACTGACACCGCGCCAGGTGGTCCCAGTTTCAGCTCTAAAAATTATGGTAAGCCTAACTATAATATGTAATGTCCCTTTAAAGAACTAGTAAATACAGTAGATTTCCATAATCATCAAATGCATGATAACAAGACAATGCAATAGCATTTAGTTCAAATTTTAAATGAGTAGTAGCAGATTTTTTTCTGATAAGTTTCAGTTATGTCTTTTCCACTCCCCTTGTAGCATGTGACAGCCACCAGCCAATCACAAACACATATATGTATATTCTAGGAATTCATGCACATGCTCAGTAGGAACCAAAAAATGTAAAAATAATATATATATATATATATATATATATATATATATATGTATGTATAAATAAATAAATAAAACTGTACAATTTATTATTGGAAGTAAATTGGAAAGATGTTTTAAATTGCATGCTCTATCTAAATCATTAAAGTTTAATTTTGACTTGAGTGTCCCTTTAATGTAGTTTGTTCATTCATTCACTATTCATATTGAACATATTTTAGCTTTTTAACTGTTTATAATAAATGGATGAGAGTGCAGAAATACAGGCGTTTCTTTCATTCACATCCTGCACCTCCCTTCTATGTGTACTTTCCTAATCGTAAACTTGATGGATTGTCTCTGCTACTATGGTAACTGATATTCTGTGCATATAACACTGCTTTTTGTGCCATACTTTTCCTACTCTGCACATCACAGATCGGTATTTTTAGTGACTTCTCAAAGATATGAATTTCAGATCTAAGAAAGTCTATGGTAAGGTGGAAAAACTATGTGAGCATTTTTAATAAAATGATTAAAACATTTTTATTTGAATTCTATTTTAAATAGCAAACCAGAAATACGTGCGTGCACATTTCTTTTATATTAACCTTTTAAAGCCGTTATGCCGTTCCATTCCGTCATAATTAGACTGGGCTTTAAAGCCGTTATGACGGAATGGAACGTCATAACTAACGGCTGTCCTGAAGCCTTCTGTGCTTCAGGGATTTAATCGCGGTCTGGAGGGCGTTCCTAGGATTGTAGGGACGCCCCCCAGATGCGATCCAATAATTGAAATCTCGCGATCGTATGCACGATCGCGTAGTTTCAATTTGTCTACATCGGAACAGTTGTTCCGATGTAGGCACTTTAACCCTGTCACGAAAGGGTTAAAGGCAGTAAAAAAAACAAATAAGTTCTCAAAAATAATTGATATGATGTGAAAATAAACATGTACTGCATATTCACCCAAACTCCAAATGATACTAATGTCATTGTTTCATAAACACTTTGCAACAGAAAATGGTGGCATATTTAAAGTGATGGTAAATTAAACTACAATCCTATTCTTAATCTTTGTTATTTTTTATATTTACCTTCATTCATCGTTTTTATTTTCAGATGTGCTAAAGCAATACTTTAGCTCTATTATATTTTTATAGCCCCCACATCAGCCGCCACAGAAAAACTATGTTGTTTTTTTATTGAGATGACGTTTCCACCTCTTAAAACAATAGACAATTTAGCCTTACTGCACTTCTTTAAAAAAAGAAAAAAAGTGTCGTATGGCTAGATTGCCTATTGGTTTAGAGGTGAAAATGTTACCTCAATAAAAAAAAAATTAAAAAAAAGGTTTTGCTGTGGGCAGCCGGAGAGGGCTATAGAAATATAATAATAACAGAATAGGATTGTAGTATGTGTTTAATTTGCCAATGTGACATTAGCCATACTCAGTCTGTTTCTGTATGACGCTTAAAGAGACAGCCTACACCAAAATTATTATTTTTATAAAAGATGGATAATGCCTTTACTACCCATTCCCCAGCTTTGCATAACCAACATTGTTATATTAATATACTTTATAACATTTAAACCTCCAAATTTCTGCCTGTTTCTAAGCCACTACAGACAGCCTCTTATCACATGGTTTATTATTTGCTTTTCACAACAGGAGACTACTAGTTGCTCCTTGGCCATATAGATAACATTGTGCTCATACCCGTGCAGTTAAGAGTCAGCACAACACAGCACTAATTAGCTAAAATGCAAGTCAATAGATAATACATAAACGTCATGTGATTAGGGGGCTGTCAGAAGATGCTTAGATACAAGGTAATCACAGAGGTAAAAAGTGTATTAATATAACAGTGTTGGTTATGCAAAACTGGGGAATGGGTAATAAAGGGATTATCTATCTTTTAAAACAATACAAATTCTGGTGTAGACTGTCCTTTTAATGAATGTGGTCTTTAAGATACAGTGAATGCTAAATAATGCTAGCACACACAAGAAGGAGCACTATTTAAACATTAGGGCAGGTTATTTTGATTTTAAAACCAACAGAAATGAAAATTTGTGCAATTTTGGTCCATTAAATAGAAGTTAAATGTTTTTTATAGAGAACTCCCACACACGTCTATTAGTGGACAACGACACTCCCCAGAAGTAAAAATGCTCTGTAGAGGAACATCTGTTCTGCAAAAAGCAAAAACATAGAATACATTTTAAAATTACTTATTGTAGACCCAACAAAAATAAAAAAATGTTAATGCCCCTTAAAGGATAAGTGCCAGACAGCTGTTAAAACAATTATACAACATCAAACAGTCTAAGGATTTAGTTTTCCTTTACATAAATAGGATGGCTCTATCTACTAATGAGTTAAACCCAAAATAGTGATTTGGATATGGATTAGAGATGGATAGGAACATCTAGTTGCAGAGCCAAAAGCTAGAGAATTTTTTCCAGAGAACAAATGATCCACAGACAAAACAAAGGGGCCTATTTATCAAGCTCTGGATGGAGCTTGAGGGTCCGTGTTTCTGGCGAGCCTTCAGGCTCACCAGAAACACCAGTTATGAAGCAGCGGTCTAAAGACCGCTGCTCCATAACCTGTCCGCCTGCTCTGAGGAGGTGGTCAGAGATCACCGTGATCGAGTACGATCGTGTTGACTGACACCCCCTGCTAATTGGCCGCGAATCTGCAGGGGGCGGCGTTGCACCAGCAGCTCACAAGAGCTGCTGGTACAATGCTGAATACGGAGAGTGTATTGCTCTCTGCATTCAGCAAGGTCTTTCTGACCTGATCTGCACTGTCGGATCAGGTCCGACAGATCTTTGTTAAATAGGGGCCAAAGAGTGACGTATGGACTTTCTTTGGAAACAAAGCAATTGCATTGTCTTTTTGTTTTTTCATTATACTCATTACGATGAAGCAACTCAGGACCCAATAAAGGAAAACGCCTTCCAAAAAGGTATATGAGATCCAGGAACCAAACCAACTGGGCAATCATAATGTCTAGGAGGAAGTTGATCAGCTTCTTTCTTTTCAAAAACATTACAAAAGTCTCTATAAGGCTCAGGAATAGGCTTCTCTTTATCTTGACAAATGTTCAAATGTATAGCAGAGGGACAAAAACAGGAATCTTTACAAAAAAACAGAAGCAAAGGGTAATGCTTCCAACTTCCCAATTTATTTATGGATTGGGCAACCTTAACCATGGTAACCCCAAGATAAGTGGAAATGATATGGAACAAACGCATAAAACTGCAAAGTCTCTGTGACCAGAGCCTTAACACACAAATATCGGAACAGTCTCTTGACTAACAGGGTCACATTTCATAGGATAGCCATGCGCAAAAAACAGTTCAATATCAGAAACTTTTGCTTGTGGAGGTATGTCAGTGTTGCTATCTAGAGTAGAGTTCATAAAACATCCCCTAGCACCGGAATCAATAATTGCATTACCCTCTTTGTTAACCAAGGAACAGATGAAGTATTCAGTTAGAGAAACTTGATTACTTTCTTTAAACACTCTCTTAGGCCTGACTGGTGAATTATGAGGAGAGTGGCCACTCTTACCACAATAAAAGCATATATCAAGGACCCTGCATTTAGCATGTTTAGAAGCAGGAATTGGTCCTTGAATAGCTCCAAACTGCATTGTCTCTTCCAAAGGCAGTGATTCAGCAGCAGAATTCAAATTAGAAATCAGAGGCACTTGAGATAAGCCAGAAGTCTGAGAAACAAGTCTTTCTTGATGTCTGTCATGAAGTCTTCTATCAATCTGAACAACAAGAGAGACCATACATTCAAGATCAGTGAGTGGACTCGGATGAGCCAATTCATCGTTCATCTGTTTAGAGAGACCCAGACAAAAATGATCTTAGAGAGCAGAAGTATTCCAGTTAGTATCACTGGAAATGCAACAAAGGTCACAAACAGTCCTCTACAGGCCTTATTCCTTGCCGTAGAGCTCTCAAAGCAGATAGAGAAGAAGAAACTCAATGTGGATCATCATAAAGGATGTTCATAGCATTCACAAAAGAATCCTATGAGTTGAGCAATTCATTCTCTCTTTGGAAAAGATTATGGGCCCATATCTGTGGTTCGCATGTCAGTTGGGCTATAGCCGTACAAATTTTCACAAAGTCTGTAGCATAAGATTCAGGCATCAATGAAAACAGAATATGACAAGTTTGTTGTTTGCAACCACTACATTTCTTTGGCAACTGTATATTTGGTTCAGAATAACTCAATGTCCCATTTCCTGTAAATCAGAAGTAGATGGTAAACTGACTCCCTTAGCAGTTGATGCACATTAACAATACAAATTGTCCTATGTATTTTTGTGTGAATGGTTCAATTATTTGTTTCGTATAAGTTTGAAATTATGATTTTAATTGTGCACTTTTGTAATGTTTGCATCTCCTTTCCATACAAAAATGCAGTATACATCCCTTAGGCGAGACACCTGGTTGCACTTTTGTAATGTATGAATCTCCTTCCCATACAAAAATCCAGTAAACATCCTTTAGCGAGACACCTTGTTTTCAGGGTAAAAAGTGGCTTTATAGAATACCACCAGGGGAAAAAAAAAGGACTGGTAAGCATTCTTATAGAATTTCACCAGCCCAAGGAGCTTTTTAGAATTGGCTCCTTGGTGAAAACAATTGAAAAATAACATTTTATTGCTTCGCTCGCCTACCTCCCACTAGGATTGTAATTTCTTCTACTGGCTTTGTTTAAACAGCTTTTCTATAAAGGGGCACTAAAGCAAAAATGTAACTTTCATGACTGAGGTAGAAAACACAATTTTAAACAACTTTCCAATTCACTTCCATTAACTAAATATGCACAATATTTTTATAGTGACACTTTTAGGGCACCAGCTCCTACTGAGCATGTGCAAGATTCCCAGACTATACAAATGTGCATTTTGTGATTGACTGATGGTTATCACATGATGCAGGAGTAAGGAAAATGTAACTAACTTTGAAATATGCAGAAAAAAAGTACTCTTTTTAAATTCAAAGTGCTTTTGTATTGTCATTTTATTATGCATCTGTTGCTTATGCAATTCTATTGTGTTTAATGGTTATTTAAAGTATAGAAACTTTCAGTATAGGTAGGGATAGCACAGACAAAACCAGCTATTTCACATGTTAATATAAAAGGTAAAGTAGCTATTTGTAAACGATTACAGTTGTATGCAAAAGTTTAGGCACCCCTGACAATTTCCACTATTTTCATTTATAAATAATTGGGTGTTTGGATCACCAATTTCATTTTGATATATCAAATAACTGAAGGACACAGTACTATTTTTGTAGTGAAATTTGGTTTATTGGATTAACAGAAAATGTGCAATATGCATCAAAACGAAATTAGCCAGGTGCATAAATTTGGGCACCCCAACAGAAATATTGCATCAGTATTTAGTAGAGCCTCCTTTAGCAGAAATAACAGCCTCTAGACGCTTCCTATAGCCTGTAATGAGTGTCTGGATCCTGGATGAAGGTATTTTGGACCATTCCCTCTTGCAAAACATCTCCAGTTCAGTAAGGTTTGATGGTTGCCGAGCATGGACAGCCCGCTTCAAATCACCCCACAGATGATTTTCAATGATATTCAGGTCTGGGGACTGGGATGGCCATTCAGGAGCATTGTACTTGTTCCTCTGCATAAATGCCAGAGTAGATTTTGAGCAGTGATTTTTTTTTTTGTAATAACGTTTTTATTAAGGAAATACAATATCACCAATACAGATACAGAATGATACATAATTCCTCATTATTTAACATTTCTTTTGTTACACTCGTCAAAAATACAGTAATTTGAAACAGTTTTAACAAGCCCTGATGGGTCTGCCAAGTGTGAAACTACCCCCATTGGGGGGAAAATCAAAGAAGTCAAATAGGTTGTAATGATCGAACGGGGGATATTAGGGAAAAATATCCCAGAGTAGGGTCTTTATTTAGACATCCACAGAGGTTTAGTTGCACGAGGGACTAGTGAAATAAAAAAAGAGCAGGGATTCTTAAAGATCCGTAAGTTTACATCCGTAAACTTTAATACAGTTGTGGGGGGTAGGCAAGGCCACAGAGGAAGGGCCCTAGAGTTAAAATTCCAATTATAAAAAATAAATTAAAAAAAAAGACAAAAAGATAACAGACAGTGCAAAGATAGAAGTATAAAACTATAGAATATACGGATATATGAGTAGTTGTGACTAGTATGGAAAGTATGTGTAAGGGAGTAGAGGTGGTGCCCTCCCTTAAGTAATATGTATTTGAGATCCAGAAAAGAGGGGGAAGGTATGGGAGAAGGCTAGAGGACCATAGATGTTGTAAAGTAGTGTCTGCTGTTGATCTATACAATCTCCTTAGGGTCCCAAAGGAAAAAAAAAAAAAGAGGAGACTGAGATCATGTGTCGTCAACAAGTAAATGATTAACAACAAAAACATTGAACATATGAACATATCAGCAGTCAACCATCAGCCCAAAACAAGGGATGATACCTAAGTATCAATTAAACCACTTGAGATTGTGAAGACTCGTGGAATATCTATAGAACTAAAGATTTCACATGGGTATCTTTAAAACATTAACATAGGATAAAAGTGACGACTCTTAATGGTGCTTGCATGACTAAATAGGTGAAAACATGAGGTATGACATAAACACCATATTGTATCCTTCTAATGTGTCAGTTTCCCATCTGGAGACAACAGCACCCTTCAATCAGCTGGGGGGAAAGCTAGCTATATATCTACATGTCGTCACATCTCACAGGGAAAGGAGCACGAAGGCCACATAATTGCAGATATATTATCACTTTAAATTAATTATAGGGATCAATGTCAGTAGATCTCCAGAAGCCAGTCTCGAGATGGAACAGAGTGAAATCACAAAGTAAGTCAGGGAGCCCCAGTGGTGAGTGGGCATGAACACCCAATGCCAATCAGTCACACCCAGAAAGAGTCTCGGTAGAAATCTTGTCAAGGAATAAGTTTAGGATGAAGCATACATAGCAAACAATATATAGAGCAAACATAAGAACAACATGTATAACTTTAGGTTCATTGTATGAAAACATCAACGAGACCATGATTTCAATAGTGAACATTAATACCAGAGTCCTTCCTGTAAAAGTGAAAAATAGTCCAATATAACTTTACTTGACACATTATTTAGAGGACTCATATCATGTGATGCAAGGTCTCCCACGGGAGAAGCACATTGATAAGGCTCAGGTGATGAAAAGTGTATATAGCACAAAAATAGTATCAACAGAGTTCAACATTTAGTATCTTCCAGGAGAAGAGTCTCTGGAAGCCAAATTTCTTTTGCTTGGGTGGAGGCGTTGTGGAAAGGGATTATATTTTTCTGCCGTGGGTCTTAGCTGTAAAGGCCCAGAAGGACTGTGATCTTTGTGGCCATCAGACTGGTCCCATTTCTTAAGAAGGTCTTTGCTCAGAGCTGGAGAGTCCACTGTAAATAGGGTTCCTTCTCTATGAATAATTAGTTTAGTGGGGTAGCCCCACCTATATTTCAGTCCTCTTGAGCGAAGAGATTGGGTGAGCTGACGAAAGGTGCTCCTCTTTTGGAGGGTGAACTGGGATAAGTCAGGGAATACCTGAATATGCCGTAGAGGCTCAGGAAGTTGAGGTTTGGCAAAAGCTGCTCTCATGAGCTGTTCTTTGTAGGTAAAAAAGTGAAACCTAGTGATGACGTCTCTAGGTTTGTCTTTGGGGCATTTCTGCCCCTAGGGATCCTGTGGAACCTGTCCACCAGCATGTCATTGGGAGCCGAGGGAGGAGCCAAGGAGGCACAGAATTTCTTCACATATGTCTCCAATTCGGCCTGTAGAATCTCTTCAGAGATGCTTCGGAATCTAACATTATTTCGGCGTGACCTGTCCTCCAAGTCCGCCACTTTCTGTTCTATTTCTGAGACATAATCTGTGAGGTTATGAGAGTGAGCAATTATGTTTTGTTGCTCAATAGCGAGGTCTTCCTGCTTGCGTTCAAGCGCTTCGGTCCACTCTTCCATTTCTACGAAGTTTTTCTTGAGATTCGCCACTGAACATTTAATAGTAGATGTCAGATTATCCTGCAGGTCATTTAACCTCTTGGTCAAGGTGTCAACAATGTCTAACCTTGTAGGAAGCTCCATCTCTTCTTCTTGCGGTTGGGATAAAGGTGATTTAGGGCTATCAGATCCCTCTTGACATGAGTGTGGCGATATAGCACCCTTAGATGCAATCAGGTCTCTAGGCTTAAAATGGTCAGCAACAGAGTTCCTAGACCTGGTTGTTGATTTACTTATATACTTTGAGGGTTGAGACATTGTTTGGCTATAAAAAAAAAAAAAAAGAGTGCTTGATATGGTATTCTTGTATTCACCTGAGAAAAGCACGGTTTTTAACCTGAGCAAAGCAATTAGGGTATGATAAGTGGGAAAGTAGGATTTAAATAACTGGATCTCATCCTGGATTATAGTAAAAGCATACAGCTAGAGGAGGGCACCTAGTCACAAGCCCTTCTACCCCAGCATGCTAGTTGTAACCTTCATATAAGGGTGAACATGCAGTGGAGAGTGAGATTCTGCAGAGATGATATTTTCAAATGCCCAGTATATGTAAAACATCCAGGCCTGTATTAACAGAGAAATAAAGGTCACTAAAGTTCTTGTGTAGTGGTGAAAAATGGCCGCCGTTCGCGCCACTTTATGCTCCAAGCCAGGGACGAAAATAAAAGTTCAGGGGACTCTATTCCTATTTTCAAAATAAATGGCATGTATAATTCAGGAAATTGCCTACAAGCAGGGTCCCTCAATCTGTATATGGGCTGCCCTTGGTGTAATTTAGAGTTTGATGATACTCACAGCCTCTATCCAAAGTCCTTTCCGTCTAGGGCCAGTCCTGCAGCTCGCTGCTGTCTGCCCTGTGTCTTATCCTGTACTATCTAGATTCGGGCACCTCAGGTCCAACTAGCATGAGGCTTACTGCCTTTGAAAATCTGGCCACTGCAGCTCGCAACCTCCGTTGTAGGCCGCAGCCGCGGTCTTTCCTGAGGATGCCTCCGGTTCTCCTGAGAGGCCTAGCGTAGTACTGTCTTTTGTCTTCGAAATCGGATGCTTTGGAGTCTCGGGGGTCCCGTAGGAACTACCCCAGAGAATGTACAAGGTTATTTGTTATATATTTTAGGTGTATAAATAGCTTTAAACTACTTATAACAAGCAGAGCTCTTTCTCTGCACGTCTGCTCTGTTTGGCCACAGGCTCCGCCCCCTTGAACAGTGTTTTGGGTCGTTGTCTTGTTGAAATATCCAGCCCCGGCGTAACTTCAACTTTGTGACTGATTTCTCAACATTATTCTCAAGTATCTGCTGATATTTAGTGGAATCCATGCGACCCTCAGCTTTAACAAGATTCCCAGTACCGGCACTGGCCACACAGCATGATGGAACATCTACCAATTTTTACTGTGGCTCAATCTTTGTTTCATAAGTCCACAGCACCTTCTTCCAAAATGAAGCTGGCTTGTCCAAACGTGCGTTTGCATACCTCAAGCGACTGTTTGTGGTGTGTGTGCAGAAAAGGCTTCTTCCGCATAACCCTCCCATACGCTGAATTGTTGAACGATGCACAGTGACACCATCTGCAGCAAGATGATGTTGTAGGTCTTTGGAGGTGGTCTGTGGGCTGTTTTTGACCGTTCTCACCATCTTTTGCCTTTGGCTCTCCGATATTTTACTTCTGGCCTTAAGAACTGTGCCTGTGGTCTTCCATTTCCTCACTATGTTCCTCACAGTGGACACTGACAGCTTAAATCTCTGCGATAGCTTTTTGTAGCCTTCCCCTAAACCATAATGTTGAACAATCTGTGTTTTCAGGTCATTTGAGAGTTGTTTTGAGGCCCCCATGTTGCCACTCTTCAGAGGAGAGTCAAAGAGAACAACAACTTGCAATTGGCCACCTTAAATACCTTTTCTCATGATTGGATGCACCTATCTATGAAGTTCAAGGTTTAATGGACTCACCAAACCAATTGTGTTCCAATTAATCAGTGCAAGGTAGTTACAGGTATTCAAATCAACAAAATGACAAGGGTGCCCAAATTTATGCACCTGTCTAATTTCGTTTTCATGCATATTGCACATTTTCTGTTAATCCAATAAACCTCATTTCACTACTAAAATATTACTGTGTCCTTCAGTTATTTGATAGATCAAAATGAAATTGCTGATCCAAACACCCAATTATTTATAAATGAAAATCATGGAAATTGTCAGGGGTGCCTAAACTTTTGCACTACCAGCAGGTAAAATGAATCATTAGGAACAAATTAAAGGGGAGACTATCCCTTTAAGACATTTTTCAATCCAAGAACAAAGTATTATCCTCCAAACCAATCTCTCCCAATTTGTACAATAATCTTCTATTTGGAACGGTATCAAATGCCTTAGCAAAATATAAATAGATCACCTCCACTATAACACCCTCATCTATACTTTTACTAATTCCCTCATAGGATGCAATTGTTGTTTAAAGTGTATGAATGAATATTATCCCTTAATAATCTTTTAAATAAGTTCCCCACCACAGATGTTATTTCCAGTCTGACTAGAGATGGTTTAGTATAATCATCAGTTTTAATAAAAAAAAACATTTTTAAATAAAAGTAACATATTAAATGTGAAATAAAATCCAAAAACAGTTTTAGCAGTCAAAACATAGTTCACAAAATTCAACTTTCCAGACACTCCTTAAATATTATTTAAGACCTCTTTATACTCATTTGGTTGCAAAAGCCTAATATACGAGTAAATGAGTCTTTATACAAAACCCAGTTTGTTTTTGCATAGTACTAAGGAAAAAGAAAATCCCCCTGGTTATATTTTTATTATACAAGTTGTAGATAAATAGGTGTCTGAACAGAACTTTAAAAAAACTGAGCAGCCTTTCAGTATTTCACAGAGCAAGCTTTATGTTTCTAAAAGCTACACAAGTCTGTACTTGGGTCAAACGGAGTTTTTACTGTTTAATTAGAAGTTAGCGCACACACATGTTCTCCCATGTGTCGTCTCTGCAATAACTGATCCCACAGAAATCGTACTTGTTCTCCTCATGCTGTTAGTATAGGTTTAAATGAAAGGGTGAGCTCTGTGTGAAATGCCATTAATTGTGGTTTTAAAATAGGCAAAGCGTATAAAGTTCTGTTTTACCACTGCTTTTATGTCTCCTTTAAAGGGACATTAAACACTTTGAGATAGTAATATAAAATGATAAATTGTATATATAAAACAACTCTGCAATATACTTTCATTATTTATTTTGTCCTCTTTGCCTGTAATTCCATTCTGAAATTGTGAGCTTTTCAGTTCCTGTTAGAAATGGAAGTGCAGAACACTGTTAAATCCAGCACAACCATTGGTTGCACACTCTAGTGACCTATGTATAACTGTCCCTAATTGGCCACAGCAGAGAAGGTAACACAAGTTACAACATGGCAGCTCCCAGTGTTTTATAGACACTAAAACTTTACACTTATTTTGTCACTTTTTAAACAACTAATGAAACTTTAAAGAATACATCTACATGTTAGTCATGGACTAATCTTTTCTTTGAATGCATCATTCTATCTAGCATGTATTTAGTGTTTAATGTTCCTTTAAGACAAAGGATGTGATTCAGTGCACGGTGACATTACCTGATGTTGTCAGATCATTAAAGGAAACATAAAACTCAAAATTTGTCTTTCATGATTCAGATAGCACATACAAATTTTAAACAACTTTTTAATTTACTTCTATTATCCTATTTTCTTCATTTTCTTGGTATCCTTTATTGAAAAGCAGGGAGCCAAGTTCAGGAATGTGCACGTGTCTGCAGCACTATATGGCAGCAGTTTTGCAACAATATTATACGTTAGCAAGAGCACTAGATGGCAGCACTATTTCCCGTCATGTGGTGCTGCAGACATGCATGCTACTTATCTAGATATCTCTTTAACAAAGAATAACAAGAGAATTAAGCAGATAGAGAATACAATTTAAAAAAAAGTTTCCAATTGACTTTTGTCAATTGGAAACTTTTTTTTAAATTGTATTCTCTATCTGAGTCAGGATAGAAACATTTTGGGTTTTATGTCCCTTTAACACCAACGTAAAGTTACTGCAACCCAAACAGTGAACGTACTAAAACGACATTTTGTCCGATTTAATTTTCATATTTTCTAAAAAAAAGCACTGAATGGAATATCACCCCCTCCCCTTCATGCAATCAATTAGAAATCACCTGGTGGAAACATTTAATCAGGCAAATTAATTCTATTATTAAATGTACTTTATTGTTTTGGTATACTTAAGACAAAAGGATACCTAGATAGTCTAAGAGCTAGCTCGTGACTGGTGACTGCACAAATATTCCTTCTGCTATTGGCTCACTAGATGTGTTCATTTAGATCCTAGTAGTGCATTGCTGTAGCTTCTATGTGCATTACTGCTTTTCAGGGGTTAAATACATAATTATATGCAAGCAATAGTGTAATAATAATTTGTTCTACCACTTTGGAGCATTTTCATTTTACACTTTTATGCCCATTTAAGCAATTCCATTAATCCTTTATTATATACAAAGTTTTAAAGGGACGTTAAACTACTTATACTTACCATGCTGTTGTTTTTCTTCCTGTACCCACTGCTCTCTTTAAACCCATTCTCCTATTTGAACTCACTACAGAATCCAACTGGTAAATCTCTGAATTTTATACTGGGTGCCGCCATCTTGTAGCACAATTACTGTTAAATCCTGTGACAGAAGCAGTGCACTTTCACAGATCTGTGATCTTACTGTTTTTTTACAGCTGTACCTTGTACTTCAGTTTAGCTCACATTAGAGAGAGCAGAAGAGTTACATTTTGAAGTTTTTTTGAAGTGTTTAAATGTTACTTAACCAATATAAGAACCAAGATGGCGGCACCCAGTGTTAAGATGCAGAGCTACACTAAGTTTTCATTGTAAGGGGATAAAATAAGAGAATAACTTTGGGTTCAGTGTCCCTTTAAGTCTTAGGGAGCAGCTTGCTACATAGTAAGAGACATTTTACCTGACCTGACGCATTTACCTCAGTTTATCTGCGCTTCCTCAGACTTCTACCTTGGTCCGTTTGTGAAGTTTTTATGCTTTGCTTATAAAGAACAGAGACAAAACAAGGAGAGATCACGTCTCCTATTTGAGGAAACCATCACTAGGAAGAAATTACTTCGTTTATAGGAGACGCAGCACTTTTTTAGCTGCAAATGTCCAGGTCTTCTACTGATACTGGATCCAATTGCAACAAAATTCTAAACAAGGTTTTTAATTCCATCATTGTCCATAAGGTTATGGCCCTTAACTAGACTGGTGCAGGAGAAAATATCAATACTGTATTATTGTTGTCCCGGCACCACCAAATAAATTTAAAGCTCACACTTTTAATTAACTCAAAAATACCCTCCCCTATTCTATAGTAAAAAGAAATTAAATCACTATTGTACATAAGTTTGAACAAGACATTCCTTTATATTCCTATTTATATGGGCACTATACATTTTTATGTCATGCTTTTTATGATCATTATTTTCATCATTTGTCAACCTTCTTTAGACTTAGAAAAACCTACAGATGTCCACAAACATCTTTACTGATAACCCAAATCACATTTGCCCCACCCAACCATGCCTCCTTTAAGTACTTACAGGGCAATTAAAAGATGGGACCAGTCGCCTAAAAGATGTCTACCCCTGGTCTTGACATAATTATACAAGTGTAATACTTTGCTAAGAGCAGGTGTAACTGACCTTGCAACAACCTACACCATACTTCTCAACATTTGTGGCTAGGAATAAGGGACTCGGGAGGTTGAAGAGGTCCATCATTGTTTTGTGGGTGGGTCAAAGGTAGATAGTGGGTGGGATTATGGGTGTTTGAGTGACCAGTGGGCGCATTTGGACAGTCTGTGGGTTTGCCGGGGCAGTTTGCGTAGTTTATGGACAGTTCTGCAAATAGGGACATATGGCTACCCTCAGAGGGACAGTGGGCCACATCTCAGAATCAGGGAATGTCCCTCTTAAATAGAGGCAGATAGGAGGTCTGAACTACACAGTGGTTGCTAATATCAGAGTACAAGCTCATTTTCATATGCCCTTAACTGTCCATAGTAAAAGGAATCCAGGTGTATAATTGCCACCAAATTCATCGGCAGGTGTATCCCTTGACTACCCTTGATTTGCAAAACCTTGAAAATTATTGTTGAGTGCATTAAAACATTTAAGGCCAGATTACGAGTGGCACATTAACAGTTCCATGCGAGTGAAAAGGAGTTTATTGCGGGTGTTTGTTTGTGTCGGATTTACCGCTCGTATTACACGTTGAAATTAAACACGATAGCTTGAGAGCAATCTCAATTTACGCTAGAATAATTACTGCATCCTTAGAACTCCGGTTAACCGTTTAGCAAAACAAAAAAAAGTGTCTCAAAACACATAAGTAGCTAGGGACAAGATCCCACAAATTTGTTAGCCAGAGGGAGTCCCGGTGCAGGCGGCTTAAAGGGACACTGAACCCAAATTTTTTATTTTGTGATTCAGATAGAGCATGCAATTTTAAGCAACATTCTAATTTACTCCTATTATCAATTTTTCTTCGTTCTCTTGCTATCTTTATTTGAAAAAGAAGGCATCTAGGCTTTTTTTTTTTGGTTCAGACCTCTGAACAGCACTTTTTTATTGGTGGATTCATTTTTCCACCAATCAGCAAGAACAACCCAGGTTGTTCACCAAAAATGGGCCGGCATCTAAACTTCCATTCTAGCATTTCAAATAAAGATACCAAAAGAATGAAGAAAATATTATAATAAGAGTAAATTAGAAAGTTGCTTAAAATTTCATGCTCTATCTGAATCATGATAGAAAAATTTTGGGGTTCAGTGTCCCTTTAAATAATTACAATTGAATACAAAGAGAAAGAAAGGTAAGCCTATAACTGCAACCCCCTATAAAGCTAATCAAATACAAAATAAAGGCACCTATCCTACACTGGTATGACACAATGAAAGATACAAATAGCAATATAGAAATCACATTTTTTTTATTAAGGCAAAATAAAACTAGAAAGAGCCTATAATCAGGGATCCCTGAAATAATACTTGAACTGATATGGGCACTCTAAACATCAGCGGTCCTGAAAACTTTTTTACCCCTGGGGTATCCAAATGTTTGTGCAATAAAGCACAAAGTAACAAAAAGTCTGCTCAAAGAATGTAGCTCAAAGACAGTTTATAAAAGACACTTATTCCGGAACAGGAAATATTAGCACCCTTCCTCTAACTGCTTAATTAGCCACCTTAAATAAAAAAAGGCCAATATGGCTTATAGTCAAGAGATAATCCTCACCGGACCGCCAGTAAACTATTCAGGGACTCACCAGCTCTGACTTGGAATTATTCCGGCAGTTACACGGTCATCACATACCCGCTCCTCACAGACATACCTCTCATGTGTATCCTCCTCCACCGGTTACGTCACTGGCTAGGTTACTTTGCCTTCTCCAAGACCGGTGTCCCCTATAGTAACGATTACTTGAAAAGGTTGGATGTTGTTGCTTCTCAGATGCTTGTTCTGAAGTTAAAGCCATAAAAGCAGTGATAGGAGATGACGGCTCTGCATAGAATTATACAAACACGCTATTCCAAATTCATAGCATTTCCATCCAGCTCTTGCTACATATGTTTCACTCTGTGAGCGATCAGCTGTGGGGTGAAAGACGTGTAGCAAGAGCTGGATGGAAAAGCTATGAATATGAAAGTCTTCAGCTGCCCAACTGTACGGGGCCTTTGTTGCCTTATTTTGCGCTTCATAATATGCCACACATTCTCAGAGACAGGTCAAGACTGCAGGCAGGCCATGCTAAAACCCACACTCTCTGCTTAATCAGACCATGCACTTGTAATCAAGGCAGAATGTGGTTTGGCGTTGTCCTGCTTGAAAACGCAGGAACGTACCTGGAAAAGACAACACAGGTTTGTGTGTTATACTGATTCCCTGGCAACTAGGGTGTTGCCATGACAACACAGTTTCGGCGCAATTTTCTGTAATTGTTTGATGGGTGGGGCCTAGCACCTTTAAATTACACTTTGTTAACTTGCACAATTGTCTGGTCTGAGGAAGGGGTCTGTGAACCCTGAAACGTTACCACAATAAATAATTAATTCTATATCTAAATCCAGCGAGTGCAGTCCTTCATTGAAACAGACTGTGAGTACTACTGACTTTTAACCCTGGTTGATGGCCCAACAGTATTGCGAGTGCAGATACACATGGAGGATATAGATTATATACACATATACATATATACATATACATATATATATATATATATATATATATATATATATATATATATATATACACACACACACACACACACACACATATATATATATATATATATATACACACACACATACACACACAGACACACACACATATATATATACGCACACATATACATACATGTATTTATGAAAAAATAGAACATATTCTTTTAGGTGAAGAACATTGGAATGTGAAATATTGGGTTAGTGCACTCGAGAATTTGTGTGTTTGCATGCGAGTAGGGCATTTTTTTCACCATTGACTTCCATGTGGGAATATGTTGCGAGCAAAAATAGTTTACTTTCAACTTGTAATACAAGTGGTAGCCGATGTTCACCAAAAGCTTACTTCTAGCGTTAGAGTTAGCGCTCAAGCAGGAGAGTTAAATACCGCTACACTCGTAATCTGGCCCTTAGTCTTTGATTGCACGTTTATAAGTGCAGTGCTTACTTATGTATATACAAATTGTATCATATTCCTTTTACAATACTTATATATAGCTATCCGACACCGTACACATTTGTCCATTTCACACACTTCCTATCAGGACACTAATTAACCTAATGGATCAACCCCAACCTAGTAACTTCCTCTTATTCTGCCCTTAGCAGCTGTGTAAACATTAGTTTTGTACTACCAAGTTCTGGGCTTATCACATTTGATGACATATTTATCACAAAACTAATACTATCTAAAATAGCAGTAGCTAATAATATCTTAAAGGGACACTGTACCCAAATTTTTTTCTTTCGCGATTCAGATAGAGCATGACATTTTAATCAACTTTCTAATTTACTCCTATTATCAAATTTTCTTCATTCTCTTGGTATCTTTATTTGAAATGCAAAAATGTAAGTTTAGATGCCGGCCCATTTTTGGTGATCAACCTGGGTTGTTCTTGCTGATTGGTGGATAAACTCATCCTCCATTAAAAAGTGCTGTCCAGAGTGCTGAACAAAAAAAAAAAAAAAAAAAAAAAAAAAAAAAGCTTAGATGTCTTCTTTTTAAAATAAAGATAGCAAGAGAACGAAGAAAAATTGATAATAGGAATAAATTAGAAAGTGGCTTAAAATTGCATGCTCTATCAGAATCATGAAAGAAAAAATTTGGGTTCAGTGTCCCTTTAATGAAACTCGGAATTGTTTAGATGGGAATAGGACATAACATGAGTATTAAAAGGGACATTCAAATCAAAATTAAACTTTGATGATTCAGATAGAGGTTGAACTTTTAAACAACTATCCAATTCACTTCCATTAACAAAATGTGCAGTCTTTATATTTACACTTTTTGAGTCACCAACTCCTACTGAGCATGTGCAAGAATTCACAGAATATACAGATATGCATTTGTGATTGGCTGATGGCTGTCACAGGGACCAGGGAGAATGACAGCTCCAGCCTGCATGTTATTGGCTGTGCGTGGTCAGGGGGCAGGGTTGCACACAAACGCAAAGGAGCGGATTGCTGTCCGCCAGAGGAGAAAAAAAAACAGAATTTATGTTTACCTGATAAATTACTTTCTCCAACGGTGTGTCCGGTCCACGGCGTCATCCTTACTTGTGGGATATTCTCTTCCCCAACAGGAAATGGCAAAGAGCCCAGCAAAGCTGGTCACATGATCCCTCCTAGGCTCCGCCTTCCCCAGTCATTCGACCGACGTAAAGGAGGAATATTTGCATAGGAGAAATCATATGATACCGTGGTGACTGTAGTTAAAGAAAATAAATTATCAGACCTGATTAAAAAACCAGGGCGGGCCGTGGACCGGACACACCGTTGGAGAAAGTAATTTATCAGGTAAACATAAATTCTGTTTTCTCCAACATAGGTGTGTCCGGTCCACGGCGTCATCCTTACTTGTGGGAACCAATACCAAAGCTTTAGGACACGGATGAAGGGAGGGAGCAAATCAGGTCACCTAGATGGAAGGCACCACGGCTTGCAAAACCTTTCTCCCAAAAATAGCCTCAGAAGAAGCAAAAGTATCAAATTTGTAAAATTTAGTAAAAGTGTGCAGTGAAGACCAAGTCGCTGCCTTACATATCTGATCAACAGAAGCCTCGTTCTTGAAGGCCCATGTGGAAGCCACAGCCCTAGTGGAATGAGCTGTGATTCTTTCAGGAGGCTGCCGTCCGGCAGTCTCGTAAGCCAATCTGATGATGCTTTTAATCCAAAAAGAGAGAGAGGTAGAAGTTGCTTTTTGACCTCTCCTTTTACCAGAATAAACAACAAACAAAGAAGATGTGTGTCTAAAATCCTTTGTAGCATCTAAATAGAATTTTAGAGCACGAACTACATCCAAATTGTGCAACAAACGTTCCTTCTTTGAAATTGGATTCGGACACAAAGAAGGCACGACTATCTCCTGGTTAATGTTTTTGTTAGAAACAACTTTCGGAAGAAAACCAGGTTTAGAACGTAAAACCACCTTATCTGCATGGAACACCAGATAAGGAGGAGAACACTGCAGAGCAGATAATTCTGAAACTCTTCTAGCAGAAGAAATTGCAACCAAAAACAAAACTTTCCAAGATAATAACTTAATATCAACGGAATGTAAGGGTTCAAACGGAACCCCCTGAAGAACTGAAAGAACTAAATTGAGACTCCAAGGAGGAGTCAAAGGTTTGTAAACAGGCTTGATTCTAACCAGAGCCTGAACAAAGGCTTGAACATCTGGCACAGCTGCCAGCTTTTTGTGAAGTAACACAGACAAGGCAGAAATCTGTCCCTTCAAAGAACTTGCAGATAATCCTTTCTCCAAACCTTCTTGAAGAAAGGATAGAATCTTAGGAATTTTTACCTTGTCCCAAGGGAATCCTTTAGATTCACACCAACAGATATATTTTTTCCATATTTTGTGGTAGATTTTTCTAGTTACAGGCTTTCTGGCCTGAACAAGAGTATCAATGACAGAATCTGAGAACCCTCGCTTTGATAAGATCAAGCGTTCAATCTCCAAGCAGTCAGTTGGAGTGAGACCAGATTCGGATGTTCGAACGGACCTTGAACAAGAAGGTCTCGTCTCAAAGGTAGCTTCCATGGTGCAGCCGATGACATATTCACCAGGTCTGCATACCAAGTCCTGCGTGGCCAAGATCACCGATGCCCTCTCCTGATTGATCCTGGCTACCAGCCTGGGGATGAGAAGAAACGGCGGGAATACATAAGCTAGTTTGAAGGTCCAAGGTGCTACTAGTGCATCTACTAGAGTCGCCTTGGGATCCCTGGATCTGGACCCGTAGCAAGGAACTTTGAAGTTCTGACGAGAGGCCATCAGATCCATGTCTGGAATGCCCCACAATTGAGTAATTTGGGCAAAGATTTCCGGATGGAGTTCCCACTCCCCCGGATGAAATGTCTGACGACTCAGAAAATCCGCTTCCCAATTTTCCACTCCTGGGATGTGGATTGCAGACAAGTGGCAGGAGTGAGTCTCCGCCCATTGAATGATTTTGGTCACTTCTTCCATCGCCAGGGAACTCCTTGTTCCCCCCTGATGGTTGATGTACGGAACAGTCGTCATGTTGTCTGATTGAAACCGTATGAACTTGGCCTTTGCTAGCTGAGGCCAAGCCTTGAGAGCATTGAATATCGCTCTCAGTTCCAGAATATTTATCGGGAGAAGAGATTCTTCCCGAGACCAAAGACCCTGAGCTTTCAGGGGTCCCCAGACCGCGCCCCAGCCCACCAGACTGGCGTCGGTCGTGACAATGACCCACTCTGGTCTGCGGAAGCTCATCCCCTGTGACAGGTTGTCCAGGGACAGCCACCAACGGAGTGAATCTCTGGTCCTCTGATCTACTTGTATCGTCGGAGACAAGTCTGTATAGTCCCCATTCCACTGACTGAGCATGCACAGTTGTAATGGTCTTAGATGAATTTGCGCAAAAGGAACTATGTCCATTGCCGCTACCATCAAACCTATTACTTCCATGCACTGCGCTATGGAAGGAAGAGGAACAGAATGAAGTATTTGACAAGAGTTTAGAAGTTTTGATTTTCTGGCCTCTGTCAGAAAAATCCTCATTTCTAAGGAGTCTATTATTGTTCCCAAGAAGGGAACCCTTGTTGACGGAGAAAGCGAACTTTTTTCTACGTTCACTTTCCACCCGTGAGATCGGAGAAAGGCCAGGACAATGTCCGTGTGAGCCTTTGCTTGTGGAAGGGACGACGCTTGAATCAGAATGTCGTCCAAGTAAGGTACTACTGCAATGCCCCTTGGTCTTAGCGCCGCTAGAAGGGACCCTAGTACCTTTGTGAAAATTCTTGGAGCAGTGGCTAATCCGAATGGAAGTGCCACAAACTGGTAATGCTTGTCCAGGAATGCGAACCTTAGGAACCGATGATGTTCCTTGTGGATAGGAATATGTAGATACGCATCCTTTAAATCCACCGTGGTCATGAATTGACCTTCCTGGATGGAAGGAAGAATTGTTCAAATGGTTTCCATTTTGAACGATGGAACCTTGAGAAACTTGTTTAGGATCTTGAGATCTAAGATTGGTCTGAATGTTCCCTCTTTTTTGGGAACTACGAACAGATTGGAGTAGAACCCCATCCCTTGTTCTCCTAATGGAACAGGATGAATCACTCCCATTTTTAGCAGGTCTTCTACCCAATGTAAGAATGCCTGTTTTCTTATGTGGTCTGAAGACAACTGAGACCTGTGGAACCTCCCCCTTGGGGGAAGCCCCTTGAATTCCAGAAGATAACCTTGGGAGACTATTTCTAGTGCCCAAGGATCCAGAACATCTCTTGCCCAAGCCTGAGCGAAGAGAGAGAGTCTGCCCCCCACCAGATCCGGTCCCGGATCGGGGGCCAACATCTCATGCTGTCTTGGTAGCAGTGGCAGGTTTCTTGGCCTGCTTTCCTTTGTTCCAGCCTTGCATTGGCCTCCAGGCTGGCTTGGCTTGAGAAGTATTACCCTCTTGCTTAGAGGACGTAGCACTTGGGGCTGGTCCGTTTCTGCGAAAGGGACGAAAATTAGGTTTATTTTTGGCTTTGAAAGACCTATCCTGAGGAAGGGCGTGGCCCTTGCCCCCAGTGATATCAGAGATAATCTCTTTCAAGTCAGGGCCAAACAGCGTTTTCCCCTTGAAAGGAATGTTAAGCAATTTGTTCTTGGAAGACGCATCCGCTGACCAAGATTTTAGCCAAAGCGCTCTGCGCGCCACAATAGCAAAACCAGAATTTTTCGCCGCTAACCTAGCCAATTGCAAAGTGGCGTCTAGGGTGAAAGAATTAGCCAATTTGAGAGCATGAATTCTGTCCATAATCTCCTCATAAGAAGAAGAATTATTATTGAGCGCCTTTTCTAGTTCATCGAACCAGAAACACGCTGCTGTAGTGACAGGAACAATGCATGAAATTGGTTGTAGAAGGTAACCTTGCTGAACAAACATCTTTTTAAGCAAACCTTCTAATTTTTTATCCATAGGATCTTTGAAAGCACAACTATCTTCTATGGGTATAGTGGTGCGTTTGTTTAGAGTAGAAACCGCCCCCTCGACCTTGGGGACTGTCTGCCATAAGTCCTTTCTGGGGTCGACCATAGGAAACAATTTTTTAAATATGGGGGGAGGGACGAAAGGTATACCGGGCCTTTCCCATTCTTTATTTACAATGTCCGCCACCCGCTTGGGTATAGGAAAAGCTTCGGGGGGCCCCGGGACCTCTAGGAACTTGTCCATTTTACATAATTTCTCTGGAATGACCAAATTCTCACAATCATCCAGAGTAGATAACACCTCCTTAAGCAGAGCGCGGAGATGTTCCAATTTAAATTTAAATGTAATCACATCAGGTTCAGCTTGTTGAGAAATTTTCCCTGAATCTGAAATTTCTCCCTCAGACAAAACCTCCCTGGCCCCCTCAGACTGGTGTAGGGGCACTTCAGAACCAATATCATCAGCGTCCTCATGCTCTTCAGTATTTTCTAAAACAGAGCAGTCGCGCTTTCGCTGATAAGTGGGCATTTTGGCTAAAATGTTTTTGATAGAATTATCCATTACAGCCGTTAATTGTTGCATAGTAAGGAGTATTGGCGCACTAGATGTACTAGGGGCCTCCTGTGTGGGCAAGACTGGCGTAGACGAAGGAGGGGATGATGCAGTACCATGCTTACTCCCCTCACTTGAGGAATCATCTTGGGCATCATTTTCTCTAAATTTTGTGTCACATAAATCACATCTATTTAAATGAGAAGGAACCTTGGCTTCCCCACATACAGAACACAGTCTATCTGGTAGTTCAGACATGTTAAACAGGCATAAACTTGATAACAAAGTACAAAAAACGTTTTAAAATAAAACCGTTACTGTCACTTTAAATTTTAAACTGAACACACTTTATTACTGCAAATGTGAAAAAGTATGAAGGAATTGTTCAAAATTCACCAAAATTTCACCACAGTGTCTTAAAGCCTTAAGAGTATTGCACACCAAATTTGGAAACTTTAACCCTTAAAATAACGGAACCGGAGCCGTTTTTATATTTAACCCCTTTACAGTCCCTGGTATCTGCTTTGCTGAGACCCAACCAAGCCCAAAGGGGAATACGATACCAAATGACGCCTTCAGAAAGTCTTTTCTATGTATCAGAGCTCCTCACACATGCATCTGCATGTCATGCTTCCCAAAAACAAGTGCGCAATAGAGGCGCGAAAATGAGACTCTGCCTATGATTAGGGAAAGCCCCTAGAGAATAAGGTGTCCAATACAGTGCCTGCCGGTTATTTTACATAGTTCCCAAGATTAAAATAATTCCTCAAGGCTATGGGGTATAAAATATGCTTATATATAAATCGTTTTAGCCCAGAAAATGTCTACAGTCTTAAAAGCCCTTGTGAAGCCCTTTTTTTCTTTATGTAATAAAAATGGCTTACCGGATCCCATAGGGAAAATGACAGCTTCCAGCATTACATCGTCTTGTTAGAAATGTGTCATACCTCAAGCAGCAAAAGTCTGCTCACTGTTTCCCCCAACTGAAGTTAATTCCTCTCAACAGTCCTGTGTGGAAACAGCCATCGATTTTAGTAACGGTTGCTAAAATCATTTTCCTCTTACAAACAGAAATCTTCATCTCTTTTCTGTTTCAGAGTAAATAGTACATACCAGCACTATTTTAAAATAACAAACTCTTGATTGAAGAATAAAAACTACATTTAAACACCAAAAAACTCTAAGCCATCTCCGTGGAGATGTTGCCTGTACAACGGCAAAGAGAATGACTGGGGAAGGCGGAGCCTAGGAGGGATCATGTGACCAGCTTTGCTGGGCTCTTTGCCATTTCCTGTTGGGGAAGAGAATATCCCACAAGTAAGGATGACGCCGTGGACCGGACACACCTATGTTGGAGAAAAGGGGCGAATATGTACACCCCTGTCTGCCACGGAATAATAAATGGAGCCCTTAGTAGGTGCAGGTGCCTCAAAGTGTACACCAAAAAAAAATGCACACTCCTATCGTTTTACAATGTCTGCACAAGCTCTTTTACTGACAAAGGCTTTGGTCAGACTCTAGCAAATAACCAAACAACTTCTCCAAGTGTATCAGGGGGTGATAAAAAGTGGGTAGAGTGTGATGTGTAAAGTGTGATGAATAATATTTCACCCTTTTTTTCACACTAGATCTACTCAGGAGAGTGCTCTTTTTGGCAACAGTGTTTGCAGCAATGTTACTAAGTTATACATTGTTGTAAACACTGCTGAAGACATATGCACGCTCCTGAGCCTATGCAAGTATGCTCTTCAGTTAAGAGAACAAAGTAAATTTGATTATGAAAATAAATAGGAAAGTTTTTTTTAATACAATTTAGACTTCCCTGTCACTTGTTATTTCCCTTATTGCTGGGAGATATATTTACCGATTCATACAGACTGGTTATTTATATAAAAATCTCTAGAATACTGAGATGGGTAACATAACTGAATTTCCACTAAAATTAGTAACATTAAGAAAAAGTTTGTATTTTGTTTTCCTTTCAAGACATATTTTTCTTGGGATCAGCACAAACACTCCAAATTTATACCAATAACTGTCACATGTATATGAGTGACATTGTTTTGAGTCTCTTCTCCAGATCATATTATGGATAATCATTTTCACACAGTGAAAGGGAAACATAATTGTAGGGTGCCTATACAGTAGAAACAACAACTTGTACTTTTTTTTTTTTTTTTTTTTTAATTACAAACTAAAGTAATATAATTCAGAAAAAAATACACACACACACACACATATACATATATATATATATATATATATATATATATATATATATATATATATATATATATATATATATATATATATATATATATACATATATACACACACACATATATACACATATATACACACAGGGGCGGATTTACATCTCAGGTGCCTGTAGGCACAAAAACCTGAAGCAAAATATTCTAAAGAAAACCCTATTTAAAGGGACATAAAATGTGACAGTTTGCTAGGGCATTTTATTATTGCAGCTTGCACAGAAGTGTGTTAGCCTCTTGTAAAAGAGTTAAACACATAGTCAATGTCAGTTCTGAGACAGCAATACACATCTGTGCAGACCCAGATGGGTTCATAGGACATGTTTATTGACAAGCCATTAGTGTATTGCTTTTCTGGAGATGACTTTGACTATGTGCTTAACATTTTGTTGGAGTTAAACACAGTTTTGTGTAAACAAGAGCAATATTAAAACTAGCAGCATGCAAGCTCATCAACAACCTGTGCAGCCAGTGGAAGAACATATAAAATGTAGGTATTTTTTCCACTACATGAAAAATCTTGTGAACTCTGATATTTTTGGTACAAATACACACAGATGTTACATTTATTTTGTTCTGAAATATAAATATAATATGATGTTGCTCGTAAAGGAAAAAATGGAATGTTGTAGATTATATGTAATCCATGGGTCAACAAATGTGTTTAAAATTAGAAATTCAATTTACCACAATACAAAAATACCACACTTACTTGATAAAAGAACAGATTAACAATTTTTAATGTGATGTGTGTGTATGTATATATATATATATATATATATATATATATATATATATATATATATATATATATATATATATATACATACATACATATACATATACATATACATACATACATACATACATATACATACATACAAATATGCCATGTGAGTGGTTTACACACATACACATTTTACAGCCTTACAGTCTACAAACTTTGTTGTCAAAGTGCCCTAAAGGCTGTAAATAACAATTGGCACTTATAATAAAGAGCAGAGCAGCTAGTCCCACATAACCTCCTCACCGCCAAGGACTTTATAGAACAAAAACATTCATCCTGAAGCAGAATTTAACACCCTGGCTATCAAAATGCCCTACAGCACATAACAAGTGAATACACTGCAACCATCTCTGGTAGCCAAGGGGTTAAAGTGTGCTCTGCTTGTTATGTTGTCATTCTAAGCAGCATTAGAAGCCTTGTACAGTCCTAACCTGTTGTTCTGAAGCTTTCATTCCTCAACAAAAAGTGTCTGCTACACATCAGCATGGAGCTTTGCTGTGTGAGGCAACAGAAGTACATAAAATAAAAGTGAACCCAAATATGCCTGGCGAAAATGGGAGGGGTTTAGTTTTAATCTTTGCCCCTCTCTCCTTCATGGCTCCTTCATGGCTCCCTCAACTGCTGTAACATATTCCCAATGAAACACTCGACTCTGTAAGCACCTGGCAGCACAATTCTTACTAAAATTAATGCCCTCACAAAAAAAAAAATTATTACTGACAGGCAGGCGCCCCTCACTCCAAGGCACCTGTAGGCACATGCCTACTGTGCCTAATGGGAAATCCGGGCCTGTATACACACACATATACACACATACACACACACCCCAGTAATCCCCTTGAGAAAAATGGGGCGCACGTATTCTACGGACTCAAATTAAAATAGGACTGATCTTTAATTTTTTCCCAGGGCTGCTTTTTATTCCCAGTCCAGCTCTGTTAACCTGTTTCTTAATTTGAATTGAATAAACAGTTGCCTGCTGTGCATTTACTCTGTAATTGCTCAGCCCTTCTGTGTATATAATTACTGAATTGTTACAGAAACTCAAGATACATAACTTTATAATAGACAACATTTTATAACTGTGGTTACAGCTCCTTCATGCTCTGCAGAAGAGATTCAGCCTGTCACAGCTGGAATCATTACAGGAGTGAAAGTCAGAAACGCGTGACATAATACATAACAAGAAGAAAATGAAGCAATTATGCATTAGAGTAAAGGCTGATGCGTTTTAGAAGCCTTTCATGCTTTGTATAATCTCCTAGCAAAGCTCTGCCTCACACCAGTCTCCCAGATTTAGAGACTCTCCTAGCTAAGTAATTCATCCGACTCATCTCTCCATGAATGACAATATGAGGAGACAGCTGTAATATATCTTGCTCCTCCCTTTATTTGTAATATTCCAGTTAACTCAACTCTCTCCTGCGTTTCTAGCTACTCCAACCTCACTAACAAAAAGCTTCACCTATCTACTCTTTTGTTTAACAGCCTCTTTCTCACACAAATCTCACACCCAAACAATTACCCAATGTATAAAAGGAACAGTAAAGTAAAATAAAACTTTCATGATTCAGACAGAGGGTGCAATTTTAAACCAGTTTCCAATTTACTTAAATTATCATATTTGCTTTTGTTCTCCTGGTCTCCTTTATTGAAAATCATTCCATGGTAGGCTACAGGGAGCTAGATGCACATATATGCCTCGTCATTGGCTCATGTAGTCAGCTAGCTTCCAGTAGTGAATTGCTGTGCTTCAACAAAGGATAGGAATAGAATGAATCAAAGTTGACAATGTAAGTAAATTAGAAAATTGTTCAAAATTATATGCTCTGCCTGAAACATGAAAAAAAAGTTGGATTTCATGACCTTTTAAGTCTGAGGTGTGGTCATTACTAATGATTTTCACCCAGAAGAGAGAAACTATCTCACGTTCTCTCATGCTTGATGCTGCATGTAATTTTAGTACTAGCACCCCATGCAACTCTGTGTTTAACCCCTGTAAAAGGTAACGCATGGGAGTTCCACAATTTTAAACAACTTATCAATTTACTTCTGTTATCTAATTGGCTTTGTTCTTTTCGTATCCTTGGTGTAAAATCATACCTAGGTAGGCTGAAGAGCACCAATGCAGTACTGGGAGCTAGCTGAAAACAGGTGTAAATAATAAGAAGCATAGATGCGCAGCCACCAATCAGAAGCTAGCTCCCAGTAGTGTATTACTGTTACTGAGTCTACCTAGGTATCATTTTCAACACAGGATACCAAAAGAACTAAGGAATATAAATAATAGAAGTTTAATTTTGAATTTACTGTCTCTTTAATCTTGTCTGAATTAAGGGTGGTGTATAGTCTTAAAGGGTTGGTAAAGTCACAAAATAGAACTTTAAACATTTTCCAATTTACTTCTATTATTTAATTTGCTTCATTCTCTTGTTATCCATTGCTGAATGGTTTATCTAGGAAAGCTCAGGAGCAGCAAAGAACCTAGGTTCTAGCTGCTGATTGGTGGCTGAATATATATACTGATTGTCATTGGCTCACCCATGTGTTCAGTTAGAAAACAGTAGTGCATTGCTGCTCTTTCAACAAATGAAACCAAGAAAATGAAGAAAATTTGATAATAGAAGTAAACTGGAAACTTGTTTAAAATATTATGTTCTTCCTAATTCACTTAAAGGGACAGTAAACACCAACATTTTTGTTGTTTAAAAAAGGTAGATAATCCCTTTATTACCCATTCCCCAATTTTGCATAACCAACACAGTTATAATAATATACTTTTTACCTCTGTGATACCCTTGTATCTAAGCCTTTACAAACTGCCTCCTTATTTCATTTCTTTTGACAGACTTGCATTTTTAGCCAATCAGTGCTTGCTCTTAGGAGCTTCACGTGCCAGAGCTCAATGTTATCTATATGAAGCACATGAACTAACGCCCTCTAGCTTTCCGATTAGAGGCAGTCTTCAAGGTCTAAGAAATTAGCACATGAACCTCCTAGATTTAGCTTTCAACTAAGAATACCAAGAGAACAAAACAAAATTGGTAATAAAAGTAAATTGCTTATCTGGTATTTCTTCCTGGATGGCCTCTCACCACCTAAACATTAACATGTCCAAGACTGAGCTCCTTCTTATCCCCCCCTCAAGCTCTATGCCAACTTCTCTATCCCAGTTGACGGCATCACCATTTCCCCATCGCCCCAAGTCCGCTGCCTCGGAGTTACACTTGACTCAAATCTATTCTTCACCCCCCATATTCAATTGCTTTCTACATCCTGCCGCAACCATCTACGCAACATTTCCAAGATTCAACCTTTTCTGTGCGCTAACACCACAAAGCAAATAATCCACTCCCTTGTTATTTCCCGACTTGACTACTGCAATAACCTACTTACTGGCCTTCCTCTTTCCCGCCTCTCCCCTCTTCAATCCATCCTAAATGCCCCTGCCAGGCTGATCCACCTTTCACGTTGCTCTGTATCTGCTGCACCTCTCTGTGAGTCCCTTCATTGGCTCCCCATACACAGCAGAATTAAATTCAAAATTCTCACCCTTGCATACAAAGTGCTCATCAACACTGCTCCCCTCTACCTATCCTCTCTAATCAACAAGTATACTCCAGCCCGCCCACTAAGATCCAACAATGACCTGATCCTTGCATCCGCAACTATCACCTCCTCTCATGCTAGACTGCAGGACTTCTGTCGTGCAGCACCTACCCTCTGGAACACTCTCCCTCATGCTGTCAGGCTTTGCCCTAATCTTTCTTCCTTTAAATGCTCTCTGAAGACTTCTGTTCAGAGAAGCCTACTAAATAATATTTATCTTACATTTCCCTCATCTAACTCTGCATTAACATCTTTCTCAATCTTGCAGTCCTCACCTCCCGTTTCTCTACCTCCCACCCTTCTAGATGATAAGTTCCCACGGGAATAGGGCCCTCAATTCCTCCTGTATGTGTTTGTAAATTTTGTCCTGTGTCTTAGAAGTTTTATATTATTGTTTTATTTAAATGAATTGTATCTATGGACAGCGCTGCGGAATATGATGGCGCTTCATAAATAAACTATAATATATATATTTTTTTTTTAATTATTATTTTTTTTTTTAATTAGTTTGCTACTCATGATTATCTGTACAGCTTTGGAGCATTTAAACTTTGAACTAGTAACGACTCAAACAGAACATTACATTTTAAACAAGTTTCCAATTTACTTCTATTATCTAATTATCTTCATAACCTAAATATCCTTTGTTGAAAAGCATACCTAGGCAGATTAAGAAACAGCAGTGCACAAGTGGGAGCTAACAGCTGATTGGTGGCTGCATACACACACATGTATATCTCTTGTTATTGGCTCACCTGATGTGTTCAGATAGCTCCCAGTCGTGTATTGCTGCTTCTTCAATAAATAAAATCAAGTAAAATGAAAAAAAGTTTTTATTTTAAAAATGTCTGCTTTATCTTAATCATAAACAAAAAGGTTTCATTTATATGTACCTTTAACAGAGTTGACCACATACATTTGATATTGTGTATTGGGTTATAGCATTTTAATTATATCTTATTGCTGTGTCACAGCTCCCCCTAGGGGCACAGTCAAATCACAACACTAATTCAAAAAAGTTGTACTTGTTTTAAAACACTCTGGGCCAGATTACAAGTGGATTGTTAAATATTGATTGCATGCAAGTTAATCGCAATGCAAATGCGAGCTCGTGATCGCATGGCTAGGCTTCCATAGGCTCCTATGGGAGCCTCGCACTGATGCTGCCACAGAAGGCATCGGAACCTCGCGCAGGGATGGGCAGCAATTTTTTATATGTATATGATTATTTACATTTATATGTTAATATTTGTATAGATCATCACAGAAGAAGTAAGCGTTCCATCTTTGTCAAATCAAACTTGTCTTGATTGGAATCCATTAAAAATCCATAAGGAACGTACAACGATTCAGGAAAAGGGTGTAGTGAGAACTGGCTTACGCGTTTCGGCGGTAAGCCGTAGTCATACAAAGCATATACATATATATTTACAGGGGACACACTTTTCCCATAGAGCGCAATGTAAAAGCACTTTTCAGTGCCGTCTTTTCTCTAACACCCCACTCCCACCAACTTTAAAGCCCCAAAACTGCCTAATGCAGTTTTTTTATTTAAAAAAAAAAAATTAAATAAAAAAAAGATTTTTTTCATAAAAAAACATAAATGCCTTCTATTTTGAGGGCATTTGGGGCAGTTTTAGAAAAATACAGGAAAATGTGCCCATTGGTGGGAGCGCAATAATTCAGCGCTACATTTGTAATCTAGCCCTCTATGTTATGTCATGTTTGTTTCTAAGCACGACTTAATACTTGTACAACTCTAGTGTGCTAAAAGGATATACCCCTGCGGTATGCATCCCTATAATCACAAAAACGCATTAGTGTAAGAGTAGACAACATCATACAAACAGATCAAGCAAGAATCTTTAGAAGCCAAAGAGATGCAAGTTACGGTCATGTCCAAGTTGTATTTCAGTAGCCCCATATATTGAGTTATAATTTCTGCATAGTTGATTTGGCCCCTGAATGCTCTGCTCATTCTTATTATGTTTAGTGTTGGGACCGTGCTTAAGGGAAAGATGATAGAAGGAACAGATTCTTTCTGAGGAGATTGACAGCTTCTGCCCGTGCATGATTGGCTGTGCGTGGTCAGGGTGCGGGGTTACACGTGAGCGCAAAAGGAGCCCAGAGGAGAAGCCAGGCGGACATGTACACCCATGCCCACCACGGAATGATAAATGGAGCCCTTGGTAGGAGCAGGTGCCTCAAAGTGTACACAAAAAAAAAAGTGCACACTCCTCCAAAATGAGCAGCTGTTTTACAATCGTTTGTCTGCACAAGCTCTTTTACAGACAAAGGCTTTGGTCAGACTCCAACTAATAACTCAACAACTTCCCCAAGTGTATGATGGGTGATAAAACTAATATATGATGAATAATATCATTTCACCCTACCCTTTTTTTTTTTCTTACACTATAGATATGCTCGAGAGTGCACTTTATGGCAACAGTATTTATAACAATGTATAATGCAGTAACATTGCTGCAAACACATGCACGCTGCTGAGCCTATGCAAGTATGCTCTTCAATGAAGGATACCAAGGGAACAAAGTAAATAGGAAAGTTTTTTTAATGCAAGTTTGACTTTCTTGTCCCTTGTTATTTCCCTTATTGCTGGGAGATAAAACAGTATTTACCGTTTCATACAGACTGGTTATTTATATACAAATCTCTATACTACTGAGAGGAGTTACATGACTGAATTTCCATTAAAATTAGTTATATTAAGAAAAAGTTTGTACTAATCCCAAGAGAAAAAAAATGTCTTGAATGGAAAAAAATACAAACACTCCAAATTTGAACCAATAACTGTCACAGGCTTTGACAAATGATAAGAAACACAAATCCTTTTTTCCAGTCTAAAAGCTATTTTTATGCTGGAATGTTTGTAGAAATCTGAATATAGCAGTAATGTGAGAGAGGCCCCGACTGAAACAAGTATGGTGGCTTATAACATTGTGTGTGTAACACAGATCATTAAAAGGGACATCAAATAAAAGTCTATCATTCGTTTTAAAAGACAAAATTTATACATGCTGATAATAGTGCCTGAAAAATGAGAAGTAAAAGCTGTTTAAATTTAAACTAATGCAGCAGTATCAGTTGTGTACTTCCTGTTTATACTCATTGGATTGTAGTTAAAAATGCCCAATGTACATGCATCAGCCAACAAGCTTAGGCAGAGAGTACCCATGAGTTTAGGAGCATAATTTTACATTTTGTTTCTCACACACACAAAAAAAAAAAAAAAACATGTAAGAAAAAGCATTTAAATGTTTTGAGTGCAGTGTCCCTTTAAGACACCCATTTTATTTTTTTTGAAACACTTCAAGTAATAAAGGTCCAGTAGTTACCTCAGCGGAGTGGACTGAATCCTGCAGTTACCTCAGTGGAGTGGACAGAATTTATCCTGCAGTTACCTCAGTGGAGTGGACAGAATTAATCCTGCAGTTACCTCAGTGGAGTGGACAGAATTAATCCTGCAGTTACCTCAGTGGAGTGTACTGAATGGTAGTTACCTCAGTGGAGTGGACAGAATCCTGCAGTTACCTCAGTGGAGTGGACAGAATCCTGCAGTTACCTCAGTGGAGTGGACAGAATCCTGCAGTTACCTCAGTGGAGTGGACAGAATTAATCCTGCAGTTACCTCAGTGGAGTGGACTGAATCCTGCAGTTACCTCAGTGGAGTGGACAGAATTAATCCTGCAGTTACCTCAGTGGAGTGGACTGAATCCTGCAGTTACCTCAGTGGAGTGGACAGAATTAATCCTGCAGTTACCTCAGTGGAGTGGACTGAATGTTAGTTACCTCAGTGGAGTGGACAGAATCCTGCAGTTACCTCAGTGGAGTGGACAGAATCCTGCAGTTACCTCAGTGGAGTGGACAGAATTAATCATGCAGTTACCTCAGTGGAGTGGACTGAATCCTGCAGTTACCTCAGCGGAGTGGACAGACTTAATCCTGCAGTTACCTCAGTGGAGTGGACTGAATTAATCCTGTAGTTACCTCAGTGGAGTGGAATGAACATGAGTATAACTATACATTGTAATGTATTTATAATGTGTTTTGTGAAACTTTTTTGCTTCACAAAACAGTTAAATAGAGCTATGAGGACGTGTTAATCATTCTAGTGTAAATCGTGGTTGCGCTCAAGTGATCACGTTTACTTTTAACTTGTAATACAAGCAGTCATGATTTAGGTAGGACATTCAATTTTAAAAGTTTCTGTGTTACTTTAACAAATAGGCACCATATAACAAAAATTTTAAAAATAGCAACCCTAGCTTAGAAACACAAAAACAGAATTTATGTTTACCTGATAAATTACTTTCTCCAACGGTGTGTCCGGTCCACGGCGTCATCCTTACTTGTGGGATATTCTCTTCCCCAACAGGAAATGGCAAAGAGCCCAGCAAAGCTGGTCACATGATCCCTCCTAGGCTCCGCCTACCCCAGTCATTCGACCGACGTTAAGGAGGAATATTTGCATAGGAGAAACCATATGATACCGTGGTGACTGTAGTTAAAGAAAATAAATTATCAGACCTGATTAAAAAACCAGGGCGGGCCGTGGACCGGACACACCGTTGGAGAAAGTAATTTATCAGGTAAACATAAATTCTGTTTTCTCCAACATAGGTGTGTCCGGTCCACGGCGTCATCCTTACTTGTGGGAACCAATACCAAAGCTTTAGGACACGGATGAAGGGAGGGAGCAAATCAGGTCACCTAAATGGAAGGCACCACGGCTTGCAAAACCTTTCTCCCAAAAATAGCCTCAGAAGAAGCAAAAGTATCAAACTTGTAAAATTTGGTAAAAGTGTGCAGTGAAGACCAAGTCGCTGCCCTACATATCTGATCAACAGAAGCCTCGTTCTTGAAGGCCCATGTGGAAGCCACAGCCCTAGTGGAATGAGCTGTGATTCTTTCAGGAGGCTGCCGTCCGGCAGTCTCGTAAGCCAATCTGATGATGCTTTTAATCCAAAAAGAGAGAGAGGTAGAAGTTGCTTTTTGACCTCTCCTTTTACCAGAATAAACAACAAACAAGGAAGATGTTTGTCTAAAATCCTTTGTAGCATCTAAATAGAATTTTAGAGCGCGAACAACATCCAAATTGTGCAACAAACGTTCCTTCTTCGAAACTGGTTTCGGACACAAAGAAGGCACGACTATCTCCTGGTTAATGTTTTTGTTAGAAACAACTTTTGGAAGAAAACCAGGTTTAGTACGTAAAACCACCTTATCTGCATGGAACACCAGATAAGGAGGAGAACACTGCAGAGCAGATAATTCTGAAACTCTTCTAGCAGAAGAAATTGCAACCAAAAACAAAACTTTCCAAGATAATAACTTAATATCAACGGAATGTAAGGGTTCAAACGGAACCCCCTGAAGAACTGAAAGAACTAAGTTGAGACTCCAAGGAGGAGTCAAAGGTTTGTAAACAGGCTTGATTCTAACCAGAGCCTGAACAAAGGCTTGAACATCTGGCACAGCTGCCAGCTTTTTGTGAAGTAACACAGACAAGGCAGAAATCTGTCCCTTCAAGGAACTTGCAGATAATCCTTTCTCCAATCCTTCTTGAAGAAAGGATAGAATCCTAGGAATCTTTACCTTGTCCCAAGGGAATCCTTTAGATTCACACCAACAGATATATTTTTTCCATATTTTGTGGTAAATTTTTCTAGTTACAGGCTTTCTGGCCTGAACAAGAGTATCAATAACAGAATCTGAGAACCCTCGTTTTGATAAGATCAAGCGTTCAATCTCCAAGCAGTCAGCTGGAGTGAGACCAGATTCGGATGTTCGAACGGACCTTGAACAAGAAGGTCTCGTCTCAAAGGTAGCTTCCATGGTGGAGCCGATGACATATTCACCAGATCTGCATACCAAGTCCTGCGTGGCCACGCAGGAGCTATCAAGATCACCGACGCCCTCTCCTGATTGATCCTGGCTACCAGCCTGGGGATGAGAGGAAACGGCGGGAATACATAAGCTAGTTTGAAGGTCCAAGGTGCTACTAGTGCATCTACTAGAGTCGCCTTGGGATCCCTGGATCTGGACCCGTAGCAAGGAACCTTGAAGTTCTGACGAGAGGCCATCAGATCCATGTCTGGAATGCCCCACAGATGAGTAATTTGGGCAAAGATTTCCGGATGGAGTTCCCACTCCCCCGGATGTAATGTCTGACGACTCAGAAAATCCGCTTCCCAATTTTCCACTCCTGGGATGTGGATTGCAGACAGGTGGCAGGAGTGAGTCTCCGCCCATTGAATGATTTTGGTCACTTCTTCCATCGCCAGGGAACTCCTTGTTCCCCCCTGATGGTTGATGTACGCAACAGTCGTCATGTTGTCTGATTGAAACCGTATGAACTTGGCCTTTGCTAGCTGAGGCCAAGCCTTGAGAGCATTGAATATCGCTCTCAGTTCCAGAATATTTATCGGTAGAAGAGATTCTTCCCGAGACCAAAGACCCTGAGCTTTCAGGGATCCCCAGACCGCGCCCCAGCCCATCAGACTGGCGTCGGTCGTGACAATGACCCACTCTGGTCTGCGGAAGGTCATCCCTTGTGACAGGTTGTCCAGGGACAGCCACCAACGGAGTGAGTCTCTGGTCCTCTGATTTACTTGTATCTTCGGAGACAAGTCTGTATAGTCCCCATTCCACTGACTGAGCATGCACAGTTGTAATGGTCTTAGATGAATGCGCGCAAAAGGAACTATGTCCATTGCCGCTACCATCAAACCTATTACTTCCATGCACTGCGCTATGGAAGGAAGAGGAACGGAATGAAGTGTTTGACAAGAGTTTAGAAGTTTTGTTTTTCTGGCCTCTGTCAGAAAAATCCTCATTTCTAAGGAGTCTATTATTGTTCCCAAGAAGGGAACCCTTGTCGACGGAGATAGAGAACTCTTTTCCACGTTCACTTTCCATCCGTGAGATCTGAGAAAGGCCAGGACTATGTCCGTGTGAGCCTTTGCTTGAGGAAGGGACGACGCTTGAATCAGAATGTCGTCCAAGTAAGGTACTACTGCAATGCCCCTTGGTCTTAGCACTGCTAGAAGGGACCCTAGTACCTTTGTGAAAATCCTTGGAGCAGTGGCTAATCCGAAAGGAAGCGCCACGAACTGGTAATGCTCGTCCAGGAATGCGAACCTTAGGAACCGATGATGTTCCTTGTGGATAGGAATATGTAGATACGCATCCTTTAAATCCACCGTGGTCATGAATTGACCTTCCTGGATGGAAGGAAGAATTGTTCGAATGGTTTCCATTTTGAACGATGGAACCTTGAGAAACTTGTTTAAGATCTTGAGATCTAAGATTGGTCTGAACGTTCCCTCTTTTTTGGGAACTATGAACAGATTGGAGTAGAACCCCATCCCTTGTTCTCCTAATGGAACAGGATGAATCACTCCCATTTTTAACAGGTCTTCTACACAATGTAAGAATGCCTGTCTCTTTATGTGGTCTGAAGACAATTGAGACCTGTGGAACCTCCCCCTTGGGGGAAGCCCCTTGAATTCCAGAAGATAACCTTGGGAGACTATTTCTAGTGCCCAAGGATCCAGAACATCTCTTGCCCAAGCCTGAGCGAAGAGAGAGAGTCTGCCCCCCACCAGATCCGGTCTCGGATCGGGGGCCAACATTTCATGCTGTCTTGGTAGCAGTGGCAGGTTTCTTGGCCTGCTTTCCCTTGTTCCAGCCTTGCATTGGTCTCCAGGCTGGCTTGGCTTGAGAAGTATTACCCTCTTGCTTAGAAGACGTAGCACTTGGGGCTGGTCCGTTTCTACGAAAGGGACGAAAATTAGGTTTATTTTTGGTCTTGAAAGACCTAACCTGAGGAAGGGCGTGGCCCTTACCCCCAGTGATATCAGAGATAATCTCTTTCAAGTCAGGGCCAAACAGCGTTTTCCCCTTGAAAGGAATGTTAAGGAGTTTGTTCTTGGAAGACGCATCCGCTGACCAAGATTTCAACCAAAGCGCTCTACGCGCCACAATAGCAAACCCAGAATTCTTCGCCGCTAACCTAGCCAATTGCAAAGTGGCGTCTAGGGTGAAAGAATTAGCCAATTTGAGAGCACGGATTCTGTCCATAATCTCCTCATAAGGAGGAGAATCACTATCGATCGCCTTTACTAGCTCATCGAACCAGAAACACGCGGCTGTAGTGACAGGGACAATGCATGAAATTGGTTGTAGAAGGTAACCTTGCTGAACAAACATCTTTTTAAGCAAACCTTCTAATTTTTTATCCATAGGATCTTTGAAAGCACAACTATCTTCTATGGGTATAGTGGTGCGTTTGTTTAAAGTAGAAACCGCTCCCTCGACCTTGGGGACAGTCTGCCATAAGTCCTTTCTAGGGTCGACCATAGGAAACAATTTTTTAAACATGGGGGGAGGGACGAAAGGTATACCGGGCCTTTCCCATTCTTTATTTACAATGTCCGCCACCCGCTTGGGTATAGGAAAAGCTTCTGGGAGCCCCGGGACCTCTAGGAACTTGTCCATTTTACATAGTTTCTCTGGGATGATCAAATTCTCACAATCATCCAGAGTGGATAATACCTCCTTAAGCAGAGCGCGGAGATGTTCCAACTTATATTTAAATGTAATCACATCGGGTTCAGCTTGTTGAGAAATTTTCCCTGAATCTGAAATTTCTCCCTCAGACAAAACCTCCCTGGCCCCCTCAGACTGGTGTAGGGGCATTTCAGAACCATTATCATCAGCGTCCTCATGCTCTTCAGTATCTAAAACAGAGCAGTCGCGCTTACGCTGATAAGTGGGCATTTTGGCTAAAATGTTTTTGATAGAATTATCCATTACAGCCGTTAATTGTTGCATAGTAAGGAGTATTGGCGCGCTAGATGTACTAGGGGCCTCCTGAGTGGGCAAGACTCGTGTAGACGAAGGAGGGAATGATGCAGTACCATGCTTACTCCCCTCACTTGAGGAATCATCTTGGGCATCATTTTCAGTGTCACATAAATCACATTTATTTAAATGAAAAGGAACCTTGGCTTCCCCACATTCAGAACACAGTCTATCTGGTAGTTCAGACATGTTAAACAGGCATAAACTTGATAACAAAGTACAAAAAACGTTTTAAAATAAAACCGTTACTGTCACTTTAAATTTTAAACTGAACACACCAAAATTTCACCACAGTGTCTTAAAGCCTTAAAAGTATTGCACACCAAATTTGGAAGCTTTAACCCTTAAAATAACGGAACCGGAGCCGTTTTTAACTTTAACCCCTTTACAGTCCCTGGTATCTGCTTTGCTGAGACCCAACCAAGCCCAAAGGGGAATACGATACCAAATGAAGCCTTCAGAAAGTCTTTTCTATGTATCAGAGCTCCTCACACATGCGACTGCATGTCATGCTTCTCAAAAACAAGTGCGCAATACCGGCGCGAAAATGAGGCTCTGCCTATGATTAGGGAAAGCCCCTAGAGAATAAGGTGTCTAAAACAGTGCCTGCCGATATTATTTAACAAAAATACCCAGATTAAATGATTCCTCAAGGCTAAATATGTGTAATATATGAATCGATTTAGCCCAGAAAATGTCTACAGTCTTAATAAGCCCTTGTGAAGCCCTTATCTACTGTCTGAATAAAAATGGCTTACCGGATCCCATAGGGAAAATGACAGCTTCCAGCATTACATTGTCTTGTTAGAATGTGTCATACCTCAAGCAGCAAAAGACTGCTCACTGTTCCCCCAACTGAAGTTAATTCCTCTCAACAGTCCTGTGTGGAACAGCCATGGATTTTAGTAACGGTTGCTAAAATCATTTTCCTCATACAAACAGAAATCTTCATCTCTTTTCTGTTTCAGAGTAAATAGTACATACCAGCACTATTTTAAAATAACAAACTCTTGATTGAATAATAAAAACTACAGTTAAACACTAAAAAACTCTAAGCCATCTCCGTGGAGATGTTGCCTGTACAACGGCAAAGAGAATGACTGGGGTAGGTGGAGCCTGGGAGGGATCATGTGACCAGCTTTGCTGGGCTCTTTGCCATTTCCTGTTGGGGAAGAGAATATCCCACAAGTAAGGATGACGCCGTGGACCGGACACACCTATGTTGGAGAAATGTATGCTTATCTGATAAATGTATATATTTCAGGATATGGTGAGTCCACGACGTCCTCAATTACTGTTGGGAATATCACTCCTGGCCAGCAGGAGGAGGCAAAGAGCACCACAGCCAAACGGTTGAGTATCAATTCTCTTACCATAAACCCCAGCCATTCGACCGAAGGGAAATGGCAAAAAGAAGAAACACAAAAGGTGTAGAGGTGTCTGAGGTTTAGTCAAAAGTAACTGTCTTAAGATAAAGGGCGGGGTCGTGGACTCACCATATCCGGAAAGAAAAATGTATCAGGTAAGCATAAATTTTGTTTTCTTTCCTAAGATATGGTGAGTCCACAACATCCTCAATTACTGTTGGGTACCAATACCCAAGCTAGAGGATACAAAAGACCAGGGAGGGAGAACAAGACAGGTAGACCTAAACAGAAGGCACCACCGCTTGAAGAACCTTTATCCCAAAAGAAGCCTCAGCCGAGACAAAAGTATCAAATTTGTAACAATTTTGAAAAAGTATGCAGAGATGACCAAGTTGCAGCCTTACAAATCTGTTCCACAGAAGATTAATTTTTGAAGGCCCAAGAAGAGGAGACAGCTCTCATGGAATGATCCATAATTCTCTCAGGAGTCAGCAGTTTCATAAGCAAAATGAATTATACTTCTCCTCAAGCAGAGAGAAAGAGAAGTAGCAGTAGCTTTCTGACCCTTACGTTTTCCAGAGAAACAGACAGACAGGGCAGAAGACTGGCATAAATCCTTAGTCGCCTGTAGATAAGATTTCAAAGCACGCACAACATCCAAGTTGTGCAACAAACATTCCTTATGAGAAGGATTAGGACAGAGAGAAGGAACAACAATTTCCTGATTAATATTTCTATCTGAAACCACTTTAGGGAGAACCCCTAATTTAGTACGAAGAACCGCCTTATCAACATGGAAGATAAGGTAAGGCGAATCACACTGCAAAGCCGAGAGTTCCAAGACTCTCAGAGCAGAAGAGATAGCAATAAGAAACAAAACCTTCCAATATAACAATGCATAGGCTCAAATGGAGCCTGCTGTAAAATATTAAGAACAAGGTTTAAGCTCCAAGGAGGAGTAACAAACTTAAACACAGGACGGATTCTGACCAGGGCCTGACAAAAGGATTGAACATCTGGCACATTCGCCAGATGCTTATGTAACAAAATGGACAATGCAAAAATCTGACCTTTCAGAGTACTGACTGATAATTCCATCTCCAGACCTTCCTGACCTTACTCCAAGAGAAGCCCTTGAATTCTCACCAATAAAGGTATTTATGCCATACTTTATAATAAATCTTTCTAGTAACAGGCTTTCGAATATGAATCATTGTCTTAACAAACGATTCAGAAAAACAATGCTTAGATAAAACTAAGCGTTCAATCTCCACGCAGTCAGCTTCAGAGAAACAAGATTTGGGTGAAGGAAAGGACCCTGAGTTAGATGGTCCTTCCTTAGAGGTAACCTCTAAAGTGGGAGAGATGACATCTCCACCAGGTCTACATACCAGATCCTGCGAGGGGATATCAGAAATACCAATGCTCTCTCCTGCTTGATACAAGCAATGAATTCTGGAAGAAGAGGAAATGGAAGAAACAGGTATGCTAGCCAGAAATTGCAAGGAACCGCCAGAGCATCTATCAGAGCGGCTTGCGGATCTCTTGACCTTGAAATGTACCTTGGAAGATTGGCGTTCTGCCGAGAAGTCATCAGATCCAACTCCGGTACCCCCTATTTGAGGGTTAACCTGGAGAACGCCTCTGGATGGGGAGCCCACTCCCCGGGATGAAATGTCTGTCTGCTCAGGAAATCCGCCTCCCTGTTGTCCACTCCTGTAATGTGGATGGCAGAGAGACAGCAATTGTTAGCTGCCACCCACAGAACAATCCGAGCCACCTCCTTCATAGCTAAGGAACTCCGAGTTCCTCCCTGGTGGTTGATGTAAGCCACTGAGGTGATAGTCCAACTGGAACCTGATAAACCGGGCTAAGGACAACTGAGGCCAAGCCCTCAGAGCATTGTAAATCGCTCTCAACTCCAAGATGTTTATGGGAAATTCGTTAAAGGCGCAGGGACTATGCTCCTTTAACGAATCCCAGACTGCTCCCCAGCCTAGCAGGCTGGCATTCGTGGTCACAATCACCCAAGAAGGTCTCCGGAAACATGTGCCCTGAGACAGATGCTCCTGAGAAAGCCACCATGGGAGAGAATCTCTTGTCTACTGGTCTAGATCTATCCTCTGAGACAGATCCGAATGGTCTCCGTTCCATTGTGTGAGCATGCATAACTGCAGAGCTCTCAAATGGAAATCGAGCAAAGGGAATCATGTCTATGGAAGCGACCATCAGACCAATTACCTCCATACATTGAGTCACTGATGGCCGAAAAGTAGATTGCAGAAAGAGGCAAGTGGAAAGGATCTTGGACTTTCTGACCTCCATCAGAATTTTTTTATAGATAGAGAATCTATTATTGTCCCTAATAAAACTACCCTTGTAGCTGGAACAAGGGAACTCTTTTCCAGATTCACTTTCCATCTGTGGGAACCGAGAAAAGACAACAAGATCTCTATATGAGAGTTTGCTTCCTGAAAAGATGGCGCCTGAACCAATATGTCGTCAAGGTAAGGTGCTACAGCAATTCCCCGAGACCTGACCACTGCCAAGAGAGACCTCAGAACCTTTGAGAAGATTCTGGGAGCTGTGGCAAGGCCAAAAATGGAAGAGCCACAAACTGAAAGTGTTTGTCTAGAAAGGCAAATCTCAGGAACTTGTGATGATCCCTGTGAATGGGAACATAAAGATACGCATCCTTCAGGTCTATTTTTGTCATGAACTGACCCTCTTGGACTAGAGGAAGAATGGAACCAATAGTTTCCATCTTGAAGGATGGTACTCTGAGAAAGTTGTTTAAACACTTCAGGTCTAGAATAGGATGAAAAGTTCCCTCTTTTTTGGGAACCATGAACAGATTGGAATAAAATCCCAGGCTCTGTTTTCTTACAGGAACTGGAACTATCACTCCCAGGGAGGAAAGATCCTGAACACAATTTAAGAACGCCTCTCTTTTTTTCTGGTCTGCAGTTAATTTTGAGAGGTGGAACCTGCACCTGGGAGGAAATGTCTTGAATTCCAACTTGTAACCCTGAGACACTATGTTCAAAGCCCAAGGATCCGGAACATCCCAAATCCATGCTTGAGAAAACTGAGCCAGTCTGCCCCCCACTTGATCCGATCCCGGATCGGGGGCAAACCCTTCATACTGACTTAGACTCAGCTGCAGGTTTCTTTGATTGCTTCCCTTGTTCCAAGACTGATTGGGTTTCTAAGAAGACTTGGACTGTTCCTGCTTGGAAGAGGACGACAAGGGCTTCCCTCTGAAATTAAGAAAGGAACGAAAATTACTCTGACGACCCTTAGGTCTGTTCTTCTTGTCTTGTGGTAGAAAAGAACCTTTTCCACCCATAATATCAAAAATAATTTCCGTCAGACCAGGTCCAAACAAGGTTTTACCCTTGTAAGGAATCGCCAAAAGTTTAGATTTAGAGGAAACTTTGGCTGACCAAGATTTCAGCCACAATGCTCTGCGCGCTAGCACAGCAAAGCCAGATGTCTTGGCTCCCAATTTAATAACCTGCAAGGAAGCATCAGTAATAAAGGAATTGGCTAGATTAAGAGCTTTAATCCTGTCTTGGATCTCTTCTAAGGAAGTTTCCACCTGAAGAGAATCAGACAAGGCGTTGAACCAGTAGGCTGCCACACTTGTCACAGTGGTAATGCACAATGCTGGTTGCCATTGGACACCTTGATGAACATACATCATCTTCAAATAAGCCTCCAGCTTTTTATCCATTGGATCCTTAAAGGAGCAGCTATCCTCAATAAGAATAGTAGTTCTCTTAGCCAGAGTAGAAATGGACCCTTCTACTTCAGGCACAGTTTGCCATGACTCTTTAATGGAGTCAGCGACAGGAAACATCTTTTAAAGACAAGAGACAGGCAAAAAGGTGGTACTGATCTCTCCCATTCCTGTGCTATAATCTCTGTGGCACGGTCTCGCACAGGAAAAACCTCCACAGAGGAGGGGACATTAAAGTATTTATTACGTTTACTAGACTTCTTAGGGTTGACAGCGACAGGAGTATCAGAGTTGTCCAAAGTAGCTAAAACCTCCTTTAACAGTACACGGAGGTGTTCCAGCTTGAATCTGAAGGATACAACTTCAGAATCAGAAGAAGGAATTATACTGTCCGAATCTGAGATTTCACCCTCAGAAGCTACTGACATATCCTCCTCATCAGAGTTATGAGGGAGGACAACTTGGGTAGCAGGAGCTGAAGCAGAAACCTTACTGTCTGAATCTCTAAATTTCCTCTTGCGTTTTCCCTGTAGCATGGGAATGGAAGCTAATGCCGCAGATACCACAGAAGATACCTGGGCAGCAATTTCTGCTTGCAAATAAACTTCTCCAGGAGATTGAGAGGGACTGCAGGGCACTGCATGTGACACCAGTAAGGCTTGGGACGGTTGAGGAGAAAGATGTGGCAATGTCTGAATAGCATCATCCTGAGAGACATTTGGCTCAGTTACAAAAAGCTTAACTTTATTTTTTAAAGTCCTCTCTATGCATGAGGAACAAAATTGCATGGGAGGCACAACTTGACTATCCAAACAAAGGATACACCTGTCCATAGGAGCAGGCTCCTGATCCATTATGCAGGGGGGGTAAGAAATCAGGGTAATGTCTCTGTAAATAAAAAGTGCAGTAAAATCTTGAACTAGAAGAACAAACCGCTATCAACAATATGCAAAGTCTTAAGACAGACACTCAAAATGTTTGTCCCTTAGACGTAAATATGGCAAAATAAGTACCCCTACGCACACCTCTACCTGCCCCCTCAAAGCGATTGAGTGCAAAACAGTGCAACTCTCAGAGACACAAAAACTTCACCTCCTCCATGCACCAAGGCAAAGAGAATGACTGGGGTTTTAGTGGAAGGGAAGTGATACTTAACAGTTTGGCTGTGGTGCTCTTTGCCTCCTCCTGCTGGTCAGGAGTGATATTCCCAACAGTAATTGAGGACGTCATGGACTCACCATATCTTAGGAAAGAAATATTTTTTTTAGTAAATTTACATTATGGTGCAGCCCCTTACAGATTCCCTTTGCTTGGTGTTTAAAAATGAGTACATTGTACTACGTGGCGTATTTTGATGTTTAATAAGTAGTAATAACAATGAAGTATTATTATATGTCCGTAAACAAAATAAGATCATTAAAAAGAAAACAGCTGTGGGTGTTTCGGTAGGCTTGGTGTGGAACCTCGGTTGGGATTTATAGTGGTTTGAAGAGGAGTGAATCACTGTTCACCCTATCTGCTGGTGTTCTTGTTAGTATATAAGATTTGATTGTGTTGTCACAGCAGCAGAGCTGTCATTGTAAGCTTTGGGAGCAAAGAGTTTAGTCTAAGAAGATCATTAGTTTATATGAATTATTAGATACTTGCTGGAGTCATCAAGCTACAAAAACATCCAGCTGTCTATCTCAGGTTTAAGTTGGCAGACATCATCAGTCCCATGGTTATAATAGAGTCACATTAGCATACGTACAGAGGAGAATCATACATACTTGTATAACAGACAATATATCTGCCATGCAGGATACAATAAGCTTTATAAAATCATTGATTTGACCCCCATATAACTTGTAGAGCCTAGACCATTCTCCTTCCTGTCTGAACACTGGTAATACAGCCTTATATGTTATCCCGCAAGGCCGGACTGGCCTACCAGGATACCAAGAAATGTCCACAGTAGCCGGGGCTGGCCAGCTGTAATTTTAGGGGGGATGGTGCTGGTGAGGCAATGAAGCTATATCACCTCTCCTTTGAGCTATACATATTTGAGTGACACTGTTTTGAGTGTCCTTTTCAGATCACATTATGGATAATAATTTTCACACAGTGAAAGGTAATCATGGTTGTAGGGTGCCTATATAAACAACTTTATACATATACACACATATATATATACATACATACAGTATCTCACAAGAGTGAGTACACCCCTCCCATTTTTGTAAATATTTTATTATATCTTTTCATGTAACAACACTGAAGAAATGACACTTTGCTACAATGTAAAGTAGTGAGTGTACAGCCTGTATAACAGTGTAAATTTGCTGTCCCCTCAAAATAACTCAACACACAGCCATTAATGTCTAAACCGTTGGCAACAAAAGTGAGTACACCTACATTGTCTCGTTCTGCATGTATTTTTAGCACTAGCACCCCTGCAACACTGTTTAACCCTTGCAAACATACCGCAAAGGTACTGCATGGGAGCTACTGGCATTTAAAGTCACATGAAACCCCACATCTTTCTGTCACGATTCAGCTAGAGCAAACAATTTTAAACAATCAATTTACTTCTGCTATCTAATTTGCTTTGTTCTCTTGTTATCCTTTGTTAAAAAGCATACCTAGGTAGGCTGAAGAGCACCAATGCAGTACAGGGTGTTACCTGAAAACAAGTGCCAATAACAAGAAACATACATGTGCAGCCACCAATCAAAAGCTAAATTTGAGAGATGAGCAATGGCACCACTCTTGTTACTTTGAGGGAACACTATTAAATTTATTGAATATAATCTTATATAGTTATACTATGTAATTGTGTATAAGTGCTGAGCATCAAAGAGAAACATATACAAGAACAATTCCAGCAAGAGAGCTGGACTGGATGCCAACCCGGAAAAGCACTCTACCCTCATACGTATGGGCTTAGTGTATATAGGTTTTAAAATATATCAACTTTATTAGTTTAATTTAAAAAGTGGTTTTCAAACTAATGTAGTGAAAAGGGTGGATAGTTACAAATTCTTATCCTGAATTGATATCATGGATAGTAACTCCCATTTATAGTAAATATAAATGGTAAAAGGTATGTTTATTCTGCTGTGGGCTAATATCCCTGCAAAATGGGGCCCCTATTCAGTTGAAGTGTGTACTAATATATTGTATACCTCACTGAGTATTATACTAAAATAAATTGTACCCATATGTACTCTGTGATAGAGTATTGCAACAGTAGTAGTGGAGCAATGCATATTCTAAATGTGACCCATGGACACACTAACAAGTAATCTGTATAAGCCTCCTCGCTAAGTATTACACTCCTTTGGAGGTAGCTGAAAATCTTATAACAAAAGTATACGATGTGTAATTTTATAATTAATCAATAGCAACTGATACAAAGTTAGTGGCGAGTCGTTGGTTACACTGTAACTTAACGTTTGAATACACGGTAACTCCTGTGGTTTCATTTATATAGACATGCTCCATTTTGGATATTGGGCTGTACAAATGACAGCGGAGATATAACTCTAATCTGTGGAGCAAGCAATATTCTAATTGTGACCCACGGCACACGAACAAGTAATTTGTATATACAGGGAGTGCAGAATTATTAGGCAAATGAGTATTTTGGCCACATCATCCTCTTTATGCATGTTGTCTTACTCCAAGCTGTATAGGCTCGAAAGCCTACTACCAATTAAGCATATTAGGTGATGTGCATCTCTGTAATGAGAAGGGGTGTGGTCTAATGACATCAACACCCTATATCAGGTGTGCATAATTATTAGGCAACTTCCTTTCCTTTGGCAAAATGGGTCAAAAGAAGGACTTGACTGGCTCAGAAAAGTCAAAAATAGTGAGATATCTTGCAGAGGGATGCAGCACTCTTAAAATTGCAAAGCTTCTGAAGCGTGATCATCGAACAATCAAGCGTTTCATTCAAAATAGTCAACAGGGTCGCAAGAAGCGTGTGGAAAAACCAAGGCGCAAAATAACTGCCCATGAACTGAGAAAAGTCAAGCGTGCAGCTGCCAAGATGCCACTTGCCACCAGTTTGGCCATATTTCAGAGCTGCAACATCACTGGAGTGCCCAAAATCACAAGGTGTGCAATACTCAGAGACATGGCCAAGGTAAGAAAGGCTGAAAGACGACAACCCCTGAACAAGACACACAAGCTGAAACGTCAAGACTGGGCCAAGAAATATCTCAAGACTGATTTTTCTAAGGTTTTATGGACTGATGAAATGAGAGTGAGTCTTGATGGGCCAGATGGATGGGCCCGTGACTGGATTGGTAAAGGGCAGAGAGCTCCAGTCCGACTCAGACGCCAGCAAGGTGGAGGTGGAGTACTGGTTTGGGCTGGTATCATCAAAGATGAGCTTGTGGGGCCTTCTCGGGTTGAGGATGGAGTCAAGCTCAACTCCCAGTCCTATTGCCAGTTTCTAGAAGACACCTTCTTCAAGCAGTGGTTCAGGAAGAAGTCTGCATCCTTCAAGAAAAACATGATTTTCATGCAGGACAATGCTCCATCACACGCGTCCAAGTACTCCACAGCGTGGCTGGCAAGAAAGGGTATAAAAAAAGAAAATCTAATGACATGGCCTCCTTGTTCACCTGATCTGAACCCCATTGAGAACCTGTGGTCCATCATCAAATGTGAGATTTACAAGGAGGGAAAACAGTACACCTCTCTGAACAGTGTCTGGGAGGCTGTGGTTGCTGCTGCACGCAATGTTGATGGTGAACAGATCAAAACACTGACAGAATCCATGGATGGCAGGTTTTTGAGTGTCCTTGCAAAGAAAGGTGGCTATATTGGTCACTGATTTGTATATATTTGTTTTTTGTTAAGTTGCCTAATAATTATGCACAGTAATAGTCACCTGCACACACAGATATCCCCCTAAAATAGCTAAAACTAAAAACAAACTAAAAACTACTTCCAAAAATATTCAGCTTTGATATTAATGATTTTTTTGGGTTAATTGAGAACATGGTTGTTGTTCAATAATAAAATTAATCCTCAAAAATACAACTTGCCTAATAATTCTGCACTCCCTGTATAAGTGCAAACTACACGTAACTTAAAAGGTATCTATACCTCGCCATACTACTCCTGTTGCAATACAGAGTACATATGGGTACAATTTATTTTAGTATCCATATAATACTCAGTGAGGTATACAATATATTAGTACACACTTAGTAATAGTAATAGTGGCCCCTAATAGGTTTGGCCCCATTTTGCAGGGATGTTAGCCCACAGCAGATTACAAACACATCTTTACCATTTATATTTACTACAAATCCTCTTTAGGTGGGAGTTACTATCCATGATATCAATTCAGGATAATAATTTGTAACTATCCACCCTTTTCACTACATTAGTTTAAAAACCACTTTTATGCAATGGGGTACACTGAGCGCCTGCCTAAATAAGACCCTAGCTTTGGAAATTTGACTCCTAGTAGTCAATATACAATTTAGATAAGGGTAGGGGTTACCAAAGCGCCAAACAAAAGGCTGGGTCTGAGCCAATAATAGTTAAAATCACAATTAGCATAAAAGGTGCATTTATTCATACAGATTCACAGATAAAAAACAGGTAAAAAACAACTAACAAACAATTAAAAATATATAAAACAGCGCAAAAAGACCGATTAAAAATACTAGCCTTGATCAGTGGCTAGTAAAAACACTAGAAATGCCCGGTTTCCCAGTACACAATATTCCAAATAATGTCTGGAAACCATATAACCACTTAGATAGTGGACTAGTAGAGGTGGGACATGTTAGTGTCCTTAGATACGTCTATAGTGTGTAGCAGGCTATTGCTACAAAATTAAGTAAGATCAGATTATCTTGCTAATTACCGCAGCGTGTGTGACATACAATAAATGTCGTTTGAGATAATAACCTGTGTGAGCAAATGCTTGAGGTTGAACAACCTATCTGTGCAAATCCTAAAAGGTAATTTGGGTGCAAGTGAATTGAATCTGCTAGTTACAGCAGCGTATGAGATTTGCAATGTGTATTGTGTGAGATATGTCCTCACAGTTTATCTGACTTGTGTGTAGGTTGATCTAAACTTAATGTTGATTCAAATTGTGGGTAAATTTTGTCCAAGATAGTGATGATGGAAGATGTTCGTGAGTGTTAAAACTAGTGCGTGATGAATACAAACTATAAATGCAAATAATAATAATAACACACTGGATTGTTAAAAATAGCGTGAAACATCAGAACAAATTCAAAATATCCAAGTGACTAATGTGAGCAACGTTAAAACTTTAACGTGATGGCGTGAAATATCAAAGTAAAAAGACAAAAAACAAATGAGCACTGTGAACACTGTGAAACACCTTGATAGTGTTCAAAAGCAAAAGCAATTCAAAAAGTCATAGTCCCTAAATTTAGAGCAAACCAGATGATTCAAAAAAAAAACAGTGGCCACTGTGAAAAAAGAAACAATTGAGTGAACAGTCAATCCAACAGACAGATAAGTGATTTCTAAAACCCTCTGCTAGTATTAGCGTTCCTGTAATGATCCTGCAGCCGAAGCCGGAGTGGGGTTAGAAACCGGAAGTCCTAGTCTTCTCTAGTTTCGGCGATACCTAAAAAAATAAACATACAATAGTGCAGATAGTTTTCTTAATCATATAACAATTGAAATAGAACTCACCAGTCGACGCGTTTCGGTCTGTGCTAGACCTTTATCAAGACTGGTATTATGTATTTACAGAACCCTTTTATAGCTGTATGTTGAATGTGAACCGGAAGTGTTTGTTTAGTACTTCCGTTTTGCGAGTCTATTATATATAGATGATATATATAGATATATAGATGATATAATCATAATATGGAAGGGTACTTTGGAAGATCTGATGTTCACGATTGACGTCATGAACCAAAATATAATGAATCTCAAGTTTACATTCGAATGGAGCTATACCGCGCTGACATTCTTAGATTTAAGAATCGAAGTGAAAAAAGGGAGATTGGAAACTTCTACGCACTTTAAAAGCGTAGATAGTAACAATTATGTCCACAGAGAAAGCTGTCACCACATTAAATGGAAGAACAACATTCCAAAAGGGCAATTGTTACGAATGAAAAAGAACTGTTCCAACCCCTCAAAATGGGAAGAGCAAGCCTCAATAATCAAAGAAAAATTCATAGAGAGGGGATATGACAAGGAAATGCTGGACCAGAAGCTAAATGAAGTCAGAAGAACAGAAAGAAAAGAATTGACTAAATATAAAGATAAAAACAAAAAGAACTTTATGGAGGATAGCTACAACATAGCAATGATAACCGAATATAGTGACAATAAACAGATTATGTTGTAGCTATCTTTTCGATAGCTACAACATAGCAATGATAACCGAATATAGTGACAATAAACAGATTATAGAAAACATCTTTCGGAAACATTGGTCATTACTAAGAGATGATGACATAATAGGAGACAAACTGCCAGAATACCCAAGATTCATATACAAAAAAACAAAAAATCTGAAAACCAGACTGGCACCCAGCCTCCAAAAGAAAAAGAAGGGAGGAATACAGGATATACATGGGGAGATGGTAAAAGGGTTTTTTCCCTGCCACACATGCAAAGCGTGTAAATGCGGTACTAAAACAACTAAATTTATCTCCCATAACACTAAAGAGGAATTCAGAATAAAAGATATGATACGCTGTCAAGACAAGGGGGTAATCTACTTGTTACAATGTCCGTGCGGACTCCAGTACGTTGGACAAACGTCAAGAGTTCTCAGAGACAGAATCCGAGAACATCTGTCGATGATAGAAAAACTGAACATGGACACACCGCTTTATCAACACTTTACAACTAAACACCATGGAAATACCAAAGCATTGAAATATATAGGAATACAAAAAGTTGTCAAAAACTGGAGGGGTGGTAACTTTGAGAAACTGCTCCTGACTAATGAATCCAAATGGATATTCCAAATCGACTGCCTATATCCATGAGGGCTTAATAATAAAGAAGACCTCTCACACTTACTGAATTCCTAGGCAAGAAGATGAATAGTGTAAATAGAACAGAGGCCTGTGTATAGAAACTTTAAAGTGTTGCGGTTACCTTACATCAATTTCTGCTATGAAGGACATATAGACGATTCGTTTTGACTCCGGTCATAATCTCTGAATTTCCTCCTCCCTGAATTTCCTCCTCCCTATATACCAAAGTCAGCGAGAATAATCTCTAAAGACATCTAAGATCCAGGTTATATATAAAAACTAGAACATACCTCTCTCTATTATAAGTTAAATATAGTTTTATATGATGTTTTTTATTCACTGAGTCCCAACATACAACTATGTCAGGGTAGGACAGCTCCTGTTAAAAGCCAGTTGAAAGAACTGTCCTCTACGACCCCTATGAAAGGTCTAATAGGACTTCCTATAGCTTATCTCAACGCTAGCTAAACCTACCTAAATCTATGTAGAAAGATGCTTCAATATACTAGAAATTATGGTTATATGGCCATGTTAGGCCAAGGAAAGTTCTGGTTAAAGCCAGGTGATAGAAGTGTTCCCTATGACTCCTAAGCTAGGGTAATAAAGACCTTCCATAAAGTACCCCTATTCTATTTCTAGCAATTGAAACCCTCTGAATTTATACGAGAAAGACATAGAATACACGATCTTCCTGTACTTTGTAGATTGCATATATACGCAAATAGCGAATTTCAATCTATTAGGTACTACTGAAAGACTGCATACAACTATAGTCTGCACGCAGTCAACAGGAAACAATTCCCAATTTGCCGACTAATATTATTTAATATCCAAACAAGCATCTCTATGCACATACATGTTGATCTAAGTAATGGCTGAATATATCAACAACCTTATGTTTACCAATAAGAAAACTAATAGCCTCGATCTCCTCATAACTTAATGGTAGTATTTAGAGACTCCTTAATAGGAACATATCCTTAGAAATCCTCTGTCTGAGTTATTCTAGAAATAGAAATTTAAAGACTGTAAATATTACCGGTTGACAACTGAGTATTTATAGAGACGAAAACAGCATATATGGTCGCAAATATAGATGTAATTTCTAAATGTAATTTTTTAAATATTTTTTCAAAGATAACCAGACAGCTCTTAAACGATTCCACCTCTCTGTGCTAATTAAAACTAGCCTCCAATTAGAACTAGCCTTTGAATGAAAGACTCCGAACCAATAAGAAGAATATCTCCCTGTACACCCCTATCCTGTGAAGAAAAGAGTCTAAACTAATAAGAAGAAAACTGTCACACAAATCCATTCATTCATTTACCGGTTAGGCTATTAAAATATATACTCACAAGCTCCTGACTAAAGAATTTGAACCAATAAGGAGAAGACTTCACTACAAACCTCTCTCTCTTATATCCGCTATATACAGATAGACGTTTAAATTTATTTTCCTATTTTTCACACATTGAAAGCAAACTCCTCTCTGTATACATTGAAAGTATTTTATATATGACAAGAGAATGGGTGAACTGAAATCGCAATGATTAAACAGATTAACAATGTTTACAAAGGACCAAGCAAATGGCATAAAAGGCGGGGTCTGAGTAGTGTATTTGCATTGAATATATTTAACACTATCCCTCCATCTGAATGAATGAGACCGGAAGTGGTTGAACTGAAATTCCGGAAGTGATCTAGACACGGACACTCCGACTTCAGTTATAAGGACTTTTTGCCATAACAATTGGTATCATAAGTCAGTAAAAAGCCAATTGGAAATACTGTGATAATTAAAGGAGGATTCTCTTATATTAAAAGCAAATATTTTATTGAATAAAAATAGACTCGCAAAACGGAAGTACTAAACAAACACTTCCGGTTCACATTCAACATACAGCTATAAAAGGGTTCTGTAAATACATAATACCAGTCTTGATAAAGGTCTAGCACAGACCGAAACGCGTCGACTGGTGAGTTCTATTTCAATTGTTATATGATTAAGAAAACTATCTGCACTATTGTATGTTTATTTTTTTAGGTATCGCCGAAACTAGAGAAGACTAGGACTTCCGGTTTCTAACCCCACTCCGGCTTCGGCTGCAGGATCATTACAGGAACGCTAATACTAGCAGAGGGTTTTAGAAATCACTTATCTGTCTGTTGGATTGACTGTTCACTCAATTGTTTCTTTTTTCACAGTGGCCACTGTTTTTTTTTTTAATCATCTGGTTTGCTCTAAATTTAGGGACTATGACTTTTTGAATTGCTTTTGCTTTTGAACACTATCAAGGTGTTTCACAGTGTTCACAGTGCTCATTTGTTTTTTGTCTTTTTACTTTGATATTTCACGCCATCACGTTAAAGTTTTAACGTTGCTCACATTAGTCACTTGGATATTTTGAATTTGTTTGTTTGTGTTATTATTATTATTTGCATTTATAGTTTGTATTCATCACGCACTAGTTTTAACACTCACGAACATCTTCCATCATCACTATCTTGGACAAAATTTACCCACAATTTGAATCAACATTAAGTTTAGATCAACCTACACACAAGTCAGATAAACTGTGAGGACATATCTCACACAATACACATTGCAAATCTCATACGCTGCTGTAACTAGCAGATTCAATTCACTTGCACCCAAATTACCTTTTAGGATTTGCACAGATAGGTTGTTCAACCTCAAGCATTTGCTCACACAGGTTATTATCTCAAACGACATTTATTGTATGTCACACACGCTGCGGTAATTAGCAAGATAATCCGATCTTACTTAATTTTGTAGCAATAGCCTGCTACACACTATAGACGTATCTTAGGACACTAACATGTCCCACCTCTACTAGTCCACTATCTAAGTGGTTATATGGTTTCCAGACATTATTTGGAATATTGTGTACTGGGAAACCGGGCATTTCTAGTGTTTTTACTAGCCACTGATCAAGGCTAGTATTTTTAATCGGTCTTTTTGCGCTGTTTAATATATTTTTAATTGTTTGTTAGTTGTTTTTTACCTGTTTTTTATCTGTGAATCTGTATGAATAAATGCACCTTTTATGCTAATTGTGATTTTAACTATTATTGGCTCAGACCCAGCCTTTTCTTTGGTAACCCCTACCCTTATCTAAAAACCACTTTTACTTGCTGCAACTGTTTTTAATTGTGTGTAACCCTTTTTAAATAAAAATAATAAAGTTGATATATTTTAAAACCTATATACACTAAGCCCATGCGTATGAGGGTAGAGTGCTTTTCCGCTTACTATCCTGTCCAGCTCTCCTGCTGGAATTGTTCTTGTATACCAATCAGAAGCAGGGCCGGCCCAACCATGGGACCAAGTGGGTCCAACGACCCAGGCGGCACTTAGCAGGGGGCGGCATTTCAGTGCATGAGTTAGTTATTTTGGGAACTAGGCAGACCGCTCCTGTCCACTCCTGACTTCAAACATTATAAGAAGGAGCGGAGGCATCAGCTCTGCAGAACGCTGCAGTTGTTTTACTGTTTGTGACACATTTATTACCCTTATCAACCCCCCTCCGCTTTACTCCTCTGGTGTGGTGTCTGTTTTCTATCATAGTAAGTCACAACTATGCCTAGGTTGATCTATGAGGAGAGGAAGGGGTGGTGCTCTGGAAACTGAGTTTTATTATAGCAGATACGGCACCACGCTTGTTTAGCTCCACGCTTAGCCCCTCCCTGTGAAAGACTCAGACTTGTCCCTTGCAGCAGTAGCAAAAAGAAGGTAGGATGGTTGGCTCTCAAACAAATATTTAGTGTGCACAATAATATTCAATGTATGCTGAAATTCACAATCAGTGACACCTTTATATAACATAATTTTTATCTGGCAAACAAATATATTAAATACTGTATAAGTGTTTGAATATGTCTAACATGGAGCTGTGGGAAAACTCTGTTATATCAACTGTTGTTTATAGTATGTAGTGCAGTCACATTGCCTCTTACAATAGAGTATTATCTGCATTTTGTAAATTGTTCTGTGTATATATGTGTGTTTATAACTGTGTATCCGTGTGTATGTGTGTATCAGTGTGTATGTCTGTATCAGTGTGTATGTGTGTAGGTCTGTATCAGTGTGTAGGTCTGTATCAGTGTGTAGGTCTGTATCAGTGTGTAGGTCTGTATCAGTGTGTAGGTCTGTATCAGTGTGTAGGTCTGTATCAGTGTGTATTTCTGTATCAGTGTGTATTTCTGTATCAGTGTGATTGTGTGTATCAGTGTGTATGTGTGTGTGTGTCTGTATCAGTGTGTATGTCTGTATCAGTGTGTATGTTTCAGTGTGTATGTGTGTAGTTCTGTATCAGTGTGTAGTTCTGTATCAGTGTGTAGTTCTGTATCAGTGTGTAGGTCTGTATCAGTGTGTATTTCTGTATCAGTGTGATTGTGTGTATCAGTGTATATGTGTGTATCAGTGTGTATGTCTGTATCAGTGTGTATCAGTGTGTATGTGTGTGTCTGTATCAGTGTGTAGGTCTGTATCAGTGTGTATTTCTGTATCAGTGTGTATTTCTGTATCAGTGTGATTGTGTGTATCAGTGTGTTTGAGTATGTGTGTGTGTATGAGTATGTATATGTGTATCAGTGTTATGTGTGTGTGTGTATCAGTGTATGTATCTGTGTGTTTGAGTATATGTGTATATATATATATTATATTTTTATATATATGTGTGTGTGTGTGTGTATGTGTATATATATATATATATATATATATATATATATATATATATATATATATATATATATATATATATATATATTATTATATTACAATTACAAACACACACAGAGGAGACAGTGCAATTTATCTCCTGTTTGCAAATTATTTTTTATAAACATGGGACTAGTGGAAATTTCCACTATGCCTATAACTTGAAAGTCCCTACTACACCCTATTCTTGTCAGCTGGATCAATTGAATGGCATAAAGTATGCAGTAGCCATGTCTTTTGATTAGGATTTCTGGTGTGGCAAGGTGCATGCAATGCACATGTGTAGGGGTGGCCATGGTTTTTGTTTGGAGTCTTTGGGCTAATAGGAAATGCAATTTTAGACTGCCCTGTCTTTTTATTTCCTATACATTTTGCTTCCTGTGTGTTTTTTCTTTGTTTTTTTTCTTCTAATGTTGAATAAAAATGTTTTGAAAGGGTCATATCTGTACCACTGGGTTATACATGTCCCCTGAGCCAATGGTCGCCAGTCCTCCTCTGTTTGCAGCAGCATAACCGTTTCATGCACAAAGACACAGAATCAGTCGTCAAGGGTGACATTCAAGGTGGGACATAACTCTAACTTCCTTCCCACTTATTGCACAATTGTGCATAATCATTAGTAAGGGGGTGGCCAGGCTAGTGTGTTGATATGTTAGTCAGAAATTTTACTATTGGGGTGGGGGCGTAATTTCATTCTCGGACCCAGGCAGCACAATGTCTTGAGCCGGCCCTGATCAGAAGCTAGCTCCCAGTAGTGCATTGCTGTTCCTCAGTCTACCTAGGTAGAATTTTAAACACCGGATACCAAAAGAACTAAAGAAATTAGATAATAGAAGTTTCATTTTGACTTAAAGGGACAGTATACACTCATTTTCATATAACTGCATGTAATAAGACACCACTATAAAGAATAAGATGCACAGATACTGATATAAAAATCCAGTATAAAACTGTTTAAAAACATACTTAGAAGCTTTCAGTTTGGCTCTGTTGAAAAGGCAGCTGGAAAGCCCACTGCAAGTGGCAAATAAGACACTCCCCCCCTCCCCCTTCTTTTGCATATGAAAAGACCCTTTACACAAACAGGAGCAAGCTGGAGAAGGTAGCTGACGGTATTCAAATAAAACTTTGGGGCTTGGTTAGGAGTCTGAAAATCAGAGCAATGTTATTTAAAAATAAGCAAAATTATAAATTAAAAAAAAACAAAAAAAAAAAAAAAAACTTTATGGGCTTTATAAATAGATCATCTACAAAACATTAATGCAAAGAAAAAATGAGTGTATAATGGCCATTTAACTGTCCCTTTAATCTTGTCTGAATTAAGGGCGGTGTATAGGCTTAAAACATTGACATTAGTAGGCAGACCCATGTGAACTAATAAGGGTAAGAAGACTACAGGCTGCATCTAATTCTTTTTGCATATGGTTTAGGGATTTACTGTAGGTGGTTATTGGTGCTGCCTAATATAGATTTGTTTTTAATGAGTTTGCGTCTCATGAGCATATATAATACTTTGGAGCATTTAAACTTTCAACTAGTAATTCTCTTCAAAGAGGCAGTAAAGTAATGATTCAAACAGAGCCTATAGTTTGAAACAACTTTCCATTTTACTTCTATTACCTAATTATCTTTGTTCTATATGTATCCTTTGTTGAAAAGCATACCTAGGTAAATTCAGAAACAGCAGTGCACAAGTGGGAGCTAACAGCTTATTGTTAGCTGCACATATACATACACACACACACACACACCTCTTGTTATTGGCTCATTTGATGTGTTCGGATAGCATCCAGTAGTTTATTGCTGCTCCTTCAATAAATAAAATCAAGAGAATAAAAGCAAATTTGATAATAGAAGTGGAAAGGTTTGTTTTTTCTTTATCTCTGCTTTATCTAAATCATGAACAAAAATGTTTGCTTTTTATTCACCTTTTAACAATTCACCACATACATTTCATTTAGTGTATTAAGTTATATTGCTTTAATTAAATCTTATTGCTGTGTCACAGCTCCCCCTAGGGGCACAGTCAAATCACAACACTAATTCTATGTCATTTTTCAATTCTAAGCAAGACTTAGGGCAAATTTTATCAAGCCCCGAAAAAATGCACCTAAAAAGTCGCGATTATTTCCGCAATAGTTCGCAATGTGTGAAGTCAAAAATGTTGCCAGTATTTCTCAAAATTCTAGAGACATTTTTGGGGCAAAACTTTATTGCGATATCAAGCGAATAGCTTGATCCTAGTATTCTTGCAAAAATTTAATTTTCACTTTATTTATCAATCTTAATTGTAGACACTGGTAAATGGTTTATTGTTTTAATCAAGTGATCGTTTGTAAGAATGTTATTTCTTATATATTAAAGTTATTGTTATTTTTATTTTGCCCCTTCTTTGGCTCTCTTTCATTGAGGAAGGTTGCATGTTTTTTGGAGCTTATCTTCATTCTTTTTAATACACTTATTTCAATTGTACTTAAAATATTTTTATTTTTTATAAATTTGTGTATACTTTTTTGTTATTTAATTATTAATATTATTCAGGTTCTGCCCCTTGTTGTGGGCAATTTCCAACCCTAGATACAGCAAGAAAGACATATTTTCAATTTCCCTCCAGACAAAAACTATATCGCTCTTTATTTTTCACTCTTCGCAGCCTACAAATTGGCGAGATTAAAAAAACATAATTTCTGCTTACCTGATAAATTTATTTCTCATGGTGTATCCAGTCCATGGATCATCCATTACTTGTGGGATATTCTCCTTCCCAACAGGAAGTTGCAAGAGGATCACCCACAGCAGAGCTGTCTATATAGCTCCTCCCCTAACTGCCATATCCAGTCATTCGACCGAAGACAAGCAAGAGAAAGGAGAAACCATAGGGTGCAGTGGTGACTGTAGTTTAAAGTTAAAAAATACCTGCCTTAAAATGACAGGGCGGGCCGTGGACTGGATACACCACAAGAGAAATAAATTTATCAAGTAAGCATAAATTATGTTTTCTCTTGTAAGGTGTATCCAGTCCACGGATCATCCAATACCAAAGCTAAAGTACACGGATGAAGGGAGGGACAAGGCAGGTACTTAAACGGAAGGAACCACTGCCTGTAAGACCTTTCTCCCAAAAATAGCCTCCGAAGAAGCAAAAGTATCAAATTTATAGAATTTTGAAAAAGTATGAAGCGAAGACCAAGTCGCCGCCTTGCAAATCTGTCCAACAGAAGCCTCATTTTTAAAGGCCCATGTGGAAGCCACAGCTCTAGTAGAATGAGCTGTAATCCTCTCAGGAGGCTGCTAGCCAGCAGTCTCATAAGCTAAGCGTATTATACTTCTTAGCCAAAGCGAAAGAGAAGTTGCCGAAGCCTTTTGGCCTTTGCTCTGTCCAGAGTAGACAACAAACAAAGCAGATGTTTAACGAAAATCTTTAGTAGCTAGAAAATAATACTTTAAAGCATGAACTACATCAAGATTGTGTAATAGATGTTCCTTCTTTGAAGAAGGATTAGGACACAATGATGGAACAACAATCTCCTGATTGATATTCTTGTTAGATACCACCTTAGGTAAAAACCCAGGTTTGGTACGCAAAACTACCTTATCTGCATGGAAGATCAGATAAGGGGAATCACATTGTAAGGCAGATAACTCGGAAACTCTACGAGCCGAGGAAATAGCTACCAAAAATAGAACCTTCCAAGATAAAAGCTTGATATCTATGGAATGAAGAGGTTCAAACGGAACCCCTTGAAGAACTTTAAGAACCAAATTTAAACTCCATGGCGGAGCAACAGGTTTAAACACAGGCTTGATTCTAACTAAAGCCTGACAAAATGCCTGAACGTCTGGAACATCCGCCAGACGCTTGTGCAAAAGAATAGACAGAGCAGAAATCTGTCCCTTTAAAGAACTAGCTGACAATCCTTTTTCCAATCCTTCTTGGAGAAAAGATAATATCCTGGGAATCCTGACTTTACTCCACGAGTAACCCTTGGATTCACACCAATAAAGATATTTACGCCACATCTTATGATAGATTTTCCTAGTGACAGGCTTTCGTGCCTGAATTAAAGGTATCAATGACTGACTCGGAGAAGCCACGCTTTGATAAAATCAATCGTTCAATCTCCAGGCAGTCAGTCTCAGAGAAATTAGATTTGGATGGTTGAAAGGACCCTGAAGTAGAAGGTCCTGTCTCAGAGGAAGAGTCCATGGCGGAAAGGATGACATGTCCACCAGATCTGCATACCAAGTCCTGCGTGGCCACGCAGGCACTATCAAGATCACAGATGCTCTCTCCTGCTTGATTTTGGCAATCAGACAAGGGAGCAGAGGAAACGGTGGAAACACATAAGCCAGGTTGAAGGACCAAGGTGCTGCTAGAGCATCTATCAGCGTCGCCTTGGGATCCCTGGACCTGGATCCGTAACAAGGAAGTTTGGCGTTCTGGCGAGACGCCATGAGATCCAGTTCTGGTTTGCCCCAACGATGAATCAATTGTGCAAACACCTCCGGATGAAAAGTCTGACGACTTAGAAAATCCGCCTCCCAGTTCTCTACACCTGGGATATGGATAGCTGATAGGTGGCAAGAGTGAATCTCTGCCCAGCGAATTATCTTTGAAACTTCCAACATCGCTAGGGAACTCCTTGTTCCCCCTTGATGGTTGATGTAAGCCACAGTCGTGATGTTGTCCGACTGAACCCTGATGAACCTCATTGTCGCTAGCTGAGGCCAAGCCTGAAGAGCATTGAATATCGCTCTTAGTTCCAGAATGTTTATCGGAAGGAGTGTCTCCTCCTGAGTCCACGATCCCTGAGCCTTCAGGGAGTTCCAGGCTGGCATCTGTCGTTACAATTGTCCAATCTGGCCTGCGAAAGGTCATACCTTTGGACAGATGGACCCGAGATAGCCACCAGAGAAGAGAATCTCTGGTCTCTTGATCCAGATTTAGTAGAGGGGACAAATCTGTGTAATCCCCATTCCACTGACTGAGCATGCAGAGTTGCAGCGGTCTGAGATGTAGGCGGGCAAACGGCACTATGTCCATTGCCACTACCATTAAGCCGATTACCTCCATACACTGAGCCACCGAAGGGCGTGAAGTGGAATAAAGAACACGGCAGGAATTTAGAAGTTTTGATAACCTGGACTCTGTCAGGTAAATCCTCATTTCTACAGAATCTATTAGAGTTCCCAGAAAGGAGACTCTTGTGAGAGGGGATAGAGAACTCTTTTTTTCGTTCACTTTCCACCCATGCGACCTCAGAAATGCCAGAACTATGTCCGTATGAGACTTGGCAATTTTGAAATTTGATGCCTGTATCAGAATGTTGTCTAAATAAGGGGCCACTGCTATGCCCCGCGGCCTTAGGACCGCCAGAAGCGACCCCAGAACCTTCGTAAAGATTCTTGGGGCTGTAGCTAACCCAAAGGGAAGAGCTACAAACTGGTAATGCCTGTCTAGGAAGGCGAACCTGAGAAACCAATGATGATCTTTGTGTATCGGAATGTGAAGATAAGCATCCTTTAAATCCACTGTAGTCATGTATTGACCCTCCTGGATCATAGGTAGGATGGTACGAATAGTCTCCATCTTGAATGATGGGACCCTGAGGAATTTGTTTAAGATCTTGAGATCTAAGATTGGTCTGAAGGTTCCCTCTTTTTTGGGAACCACAAACAGATTTGAATAAAATCCCTGTCCCTGTTCCTCCTTAGGAACTGGATGGATCACTCCCATAACTAGGAGGTCTTGAACACAGTGTAAAAATGCCTCTTTATCTGGTTTGCAGATAATTGTGAAAGGTGAAATCTCCCTTTTGGAGGAGAAGCTCTGAAGTCCAGAAGATATCCCTGGGATACAATTTCCAACGCCCCGGGATCCTGGACATCTCTTGCCCAAGCCTGGGCAAAGAGCGAAGGTCTGCCCCCTACTAGATCCGTTACCGGATAGGGGGCCAATCCTTCATGCTGTCTTAGAGGCAGCAGCAGGCTTTTTGGCCTGCTTACCTTTGTTCCAGGTCTGGTTAGGTCTCCAGACTGACTTGGACTGGGCAAAAGTTCCCTCTTGTTTTGTATTAGAGGAAGTTGATGCCGCACTCGCCTTGAAGTTTCGAAAGGCACGAAAATTAGTCCTTGATTTGGACCTATCCTGAGGAAGGGCATGACATTTTCCTCCAGTGATATCAGAAATTATCTCCTTCAAACCAGGCCCGAATAGGGTTTGCCCCTTGAAGGGAATATTAAGCAGCTTAGACTTTGAAGTAACGTCAGCTGACCATGATTTAAGCCATAGCGCCCTGCGCGCCTGAATAGCAAAACCAGAATTCTTAGCCGTTAGTTTAGTCAAATGAACAATGGCATGAGAAACAAAAGAATTGGCTAGCTTAAGTGCTCTAAGCTTGTCAAGTATATCATCCAATGGGGTCTCTACCTGTAAAGCCTCTTCCAGAGACTCAAACCAGAAAGCCGCAGCAGCAGTGACTGGGGCAATGCATGCAAGGGGCTGTAGAATAAAACCTTGTTGAATAAACATTTTCTTAAGGTAACCCTCTAATTTTTTATCCAGTGGATCTAAGAAAGCACAACTGTCCTCGACAGGGATAGTAGTACGCTTAGCTAAGGTAGAAACTGCTCCCTCCACCTTAGGGACCATTTGCCATAAGTCCCACCTGGTCTATCCCATTCCTTAGTAATAATTTCTGTAAACCTTTTAGGTATTGGAAAAACATCAGTGCACACCAGCACTGCATAGTATTTATCCAATCTGCACAATTTCTCTGGCACTGCAATTGTATCACAGTCATTCAGAGCAGCTAAAACCTCCCTGAGCAACACGCGGAGGTGTTCAAGCTTAAATTTAAATGTTGACATATCAGAATCAGGTTGAATCCTCTTCCCCGAGTCAGAAAAATCACCCACAGAAAGAAGCTCTCCTTCCTCAGCTTCTGCATATTGTGAGGGGGTATCAGACATAGTTACTAAAGCGTCAGTATGCTCTGCATTTCTTCTAACTCCAGAGCTGTCTCGCTTTCCTCGTAACCCAGGTAGTCTGGCTAATACCGCTGCCAGTGTATTATCCATGACTGCCGCCATGTCTTGTAAAGTAAACGCCATGGGCGCGCTGGATGTGCTTGGCGCCACTTGAGCGTGAGTCCCTTGAGCGGGATTCAAAGGTTCTGACACGTGGGGCGAGTTAGTCGGCATAATTTCCCCCTCGTCAGAGTCCTCTGGTGATAAATTTTTTAAAGACAGAATATGGTCTTTATTACTTAAAGTGAAATCAGTACATTTGGTACACATTCTAAGAGGGGGTTCCACCATGGCTTCTAAACATAATGAACAAGGAGTTTCCTCTATGTCAGACATGTTTAAACAGACTAGCAATGAGACCAGCAAGCTTGGAAAACACTTTAAAGCAAGTTAACAAGCAAAAAATAAAAAACGGTACTGTGCCTTTAAGAAAGATAAAAAAAGGTCAGAATTTGAAAAACAGTGAAAAAAAGCAGTAAATCAAACAAAATTTTTACAGTGTGTATAATAGGCTAACAGAGCATTGCACCCACTTGCAAATGGATGATTAACCCCTTAGTTAAAAAAACGGATCAAAAAAACGATATAGACGTTTTTTACCAGTCACAACAAACTGCCACAGCTCTGCTGTGGTCCTACCTTGCCATACAAACAACTTTGGAAAGCCTAAAAACCCTTCAGAGAGGTCCTATAGCATTCAGGGAACTCCTTCAGGAAAGCTAGATGTCTCAGTCTGTAAAAGTTACTGCGCAATTAAGCGCTAAATTAGGCCCCTCCCACACATGTCTACACAGTGGGAAGCCTAAGAAAACTGTTTCTAGGCAAATTTAAGCCAGCCATGTAGAAAAAAACTAGGCCCCAATAAAGTTTTATCACCAAAACATTTATAAAAACGTTTAAACATTCCCAGCAAACGTTTTATATGACAGGAATTAAAAATTCATAAGAGTATTACCTCTGACAGTAAGCATGATAACAGTCGCTATTAAATCACTGTAATCAGGCTTATCTTAAATAAATCTGGTATCAGCAGCATTTTCTAGCATTTACATTCACTAGAAAAAAAATTAACTGCACATACCTCATAGCAGGATAACCTGCACGCCATTCCCTAGCTGAAGTTACCTCTCTCTTCAGTTATGTGTGAGAACAGCAATGGATCTTAGTTACAACCTGCTAAGATCATTAGAGACCACAGGCAGATTCTTCTTCGATTTTCTGCCTGGGACAAAAATAGTACAAGTCCGGTACCATTTAAAATAACAAACTTTTGATTGAAGAAAAAAACAACTACGTTTCACCACATCTCTCTTACTGCTTCCATGCTTGTCGAGAGTTGCAAGAGAATGACTGGATATGGCAGTTAGGGGAGGAGCTATATAGACAGCTCTGCTGTGGGTGATCCTCTTGCAACTTCCTGTTGGGAAGGAGAATATCCCACAAGTAATGGATGATCCGTGGACTGGATACACAGTGAAACAGTGAATATTGCATGCACCACTTTTCATAAATATATGAGAACTGCGAATATATACGGGCATTTTAAAATGCCAATAGAGATTAATACAAGAATTAGGCATTTCCAGACAACTTATTCGCATATATTTAAGACTTGTGAATGGTCATGAATCAATTTGTTTGCACATATGAAAAGCTGAGACTTTATTGGCGCATAACCTTTCATAAATATTAAGATATCATTTGTGAGTTGTTGGGTTTTTTTTTACGACAAATGTGAGAATTTTATTATTCTCACTTTGATAAATCTTGCCCTTAATACTTGTACAGCTCTAGTGTGGATATACCCCTGCGGTATGCATTCTTGTAATCACAAAACACATTAGTGTAAGAGTACACAACATCATACAAACAGACCCAGCAAGAATCTTTTGAAGCCAAACAGATGCAACTCCTAGAGTACAGACTGCCCTGTCATGTCCTAGTTATATTTCAGCAGCCCATATATTGAATTACAATTTTTGCATAGTTGATTTGACCCTCGGATGCTCTGCTCATTCTTAGTATGTTTAATTTTGGGACCGTGCTTAAAGGGACATTAAACCCAAAAAATTTCTTTCATTATTCAGATAGAGAATACAACTTTAAACAACATTTCAATTTACTTCTATTATCTAATTTGCTTCATTCTTTAGATATCCTTTGTTTAAGAAAAAGAATGCACATGGGTGAGCCAATCACACAAGGCATCTATGAGCAGCCACCAATCAGCAGCTTCTGAGCCTATCTAGATATGCTTTTCAACAAAGGATATCAAGAGAATGAAGCACATTAGATAATAGAAGTAAATTAGAAAGTTGTTTAAAATTACATGTTCTTTCTAAATCATGAAAGAAAAAAATTGGGTTTAAAGTCCCTTTAAGGGAAAGATGCCAGAAGGAACAGATTCTTTCCTTATCCAAGGTGAGCACACAAACTGAGAAAATGCTTAATATTCAGTGGTTGAACCAAGCAGACCCCTGTTATCATTATTAAGCTACTAATTTATTCTTATAGGCCACGCCCAGCAGCTGTCCAGTCATTTTAAAGGAAATGGAGTGGTGGATTCATAAGATTTAAAAAGGACAGGAGAATCAAAATAAAACATTCATAAGTAGACTCCCGACTGCTGTCTCTGACAGATGCTGGAGAGGGTGTAACCAGAGGGGAGATGACTTGCATATCTAGTGGGGTTGCCCCGAGATCCAGAAATTATGGACCAAGGTCCTTGACCTAGGAGGACTACTTGCTTTCCCTACGGAGAAGGGCCCAGAGACCTACATACTTCACCTAAACATCCCCAAACTTCCCAAACCACTAAGACATCTCTTTGTTTACTTATTGATGGCCACCAAACTTGCTATTGCAAGACACTGGAAACAACCTAACGCACCCCATTTGGGGAAAGTTTTGGAGATACTCTCTACAATAAGAACGATGGAGGAGGCGGTATACTTAAACAGAGGGCTCATTGACCTCCATGCGGATATTTGGTCCAAATGGGATGCACTCCAGCGACACACGCTGGTTACCACCTGAACATGTGATTAGCCCTGCTGCTGGCTTCTCCCCCCCTCCCCCATTACCCTCCTTTTACTCTCTAGTCTTCACCTTTTTCTTTTTTTTTCTCTTAAAGGGCCACTAAACCCAAAATCTTTCTTTCATGATTCAGATAGAGAATAGAAATTTAAACAACATTACAATTTACTTCCATTATTTATTTTGCTTCATTTTTTAAATATCCTTAGTTGAAGAAAAAGCAATGCACATGGTGAGCCAATCACACAAGGCTTCTATGTGCAGCAACCAATCAGCAGCTAGTGAGCATATCTAGATATGCTTTTCATCAAAGAATATCAAGAGAATAAAACAAATTGAATAATTTAAGTAAATTAGAAAGATGTTTAAAATTGCATTCTCTTTCTAAATCATAAAAGAAAAAATGTGGGTGGCATGTCCCTTTAATCTTCTTTCTCATCCTACTGCTCTAATGTACAACCAGGTTCAAATGAAGTTTGCAAACTGTGCTGCTGACTAATGGATGCTTTTTCTTATCTCTCTTAATATTGTAAATGAGGTTGTTATGTGTAATCTAGACGTCAAGAGACGCCTGGCAGTCATTCAAGAGTAGGGTACCCAACCTACATTATGCTGTCTACTGTGTAAAATGTATGGAATCACCTAATTGTACCCTACCAAAGTTTCACTGTATTTGTTGTAACCTCAATAAAAAGATTAAAAAACAAAAACAAAAAAAAAAACACATTCATGATTCAGTCAGAACATGTAATTTTGAGACACAACTTCATAGCCACATATGGTTTTTATGCAAAAAAAAAACAAACAGAATTTATGCTTACCTGAAAAATTACTTTCTCTTACGGTGTATCCAGTCCACGGATTCATCCTTACTTGTGGGATATTCTCAATCCCTACAGGAAGTGGCAAAGAGAGCACACAGCAGAGCTGTCCATATAGCTCCCCTCAGGCTCCGCCCCCCCAGTCATTCGACCGACGGTTAGGAGAAAAAGGAGAAACCATAGGGTGCAGTGGTGACTGTAGTTTACTAAAATAGATTTGAACCTGACTTAATTGCCAGGGCGGGCCATAGACTGGATACATCGTAAGAGAAAGTAATTTATCAGGTAAGCATAAATTCTGTTTTCTCTTACATGGTGTATCCAGTCCACGGATTCATCCTTACTTGTGGGATACCAATACCAAAGCTTTAGGACACGGATGAAGGGAGGGAACAAGTCAGGTAACCTAAATGGAAGGCACCACTGCTTGCAAAACCTTTCTCCCAAAAATAGCCTCCGAAGAAGCAAAAGTATCGAATTTGTAAAATTTGGCAAATGTATGCAGTGAAGACCAAGTCGCTGTCTTACAAATCTGTTCAACAGAAGCCTCATTCTTGAAAGCCCATGTGGAAGCCACAGCTCTAGTGGAATGAGCTGTAACTCGTTCAGGAGGCTGCTGTCCAGCAGTCTCATAAGCCAATCGGATGATGCTTTTCAGCCAGAAGGAAAGAGAGGTAGCAGTCTCTTTCTGACCTCTCCTCTTACCAGAATAGACGACAAACAAGGATGATGTTTGTCTGAAATCTTTAGTTGCTTTTAAATAGAATTTTAAAGCACAAACCACATCAAGATTGTGTAATAATTGTTCCCTCTTAGAAACTGGATTAGGGCACAGAGAAGGAACAATGATTTCCTGGTTAATATTCCTATTATAAACCACTTTTGGAAGGAAACCAGGTTTGGTATGCAAAACAACCTTATCTGCATGGAACACCAGATAGGGTGAATTACACTGCAAAGCAGACAATTCAGAAACTCTTCGAGCAGAAGAAATAACTACCAAAAACAAAACTTTCCAAGATAATAACTTAATATCTATGGAATGCAAAGGTTCAAACGGAACCCCTCGAAGAACTGAAAGAACTAAATTTAGACTCCATGGAGGAGCCACAGGTCTGTAGACAGGCTTGATTCTAACTAGGGCCTGTGCAAACGCCTGAACGTCTGGTACGGCTGCCAGACGCTTGTGTAACAGGATAGACAGAGCAGATATCTGTCCCTTTAAGGAACTAGCTGACAAACCTTTCTCCAATCCTTCTTGGAGAAAAGACAATATCCTTGGAATCCGAACCTTACTCCACAAGTAACCTTTGGATTCGCACCAACAAAGATATTTCCGCCATATCTTATGGTAAATTTTCCTGGTGACAGGCTTCCTAGCCTGGATCAGAGTATTTATAACTGATTCAGAGAACCCACGCTTAGCTAGAATTAAGCGATCAATCTCCAAGCAGTCAGTTGCAGAGAAACTAGATTTGGATGCTTGAATGGACCTTGAATTAGAAGATCCTGCCTCGATGGCAGTTTCCATGGTGGAGCCGATGACATGTCCACTAGGTCTGCATACCAAGTCCTGCGTGGCCACGCAGGCGCTATCAGAATTACCAAAGCCTTCTCCTGTTTGATTCTGGCTACTAGCCGAGGGAGAAGAGGAAACGCTGGAAAGACATAAGCTAGACTGAATGACCAAGGCGCTACTAAAGCATCTATCAATGCCGCCTTGGGATCCCTGGATCTGTATCCGTAAAGGGGAAGTTTGGTGTTCTGACGGGACGCCATCAGATCCAATTCTGGAATGCCCCATAGCTGGGTTAGCTAAGCAAAGACCTCCGGGTGGAGTTCCCACTCCCCCGTATGGAAAGTCTGACGACTCAGATAATCCGCCTCCTGGGATGTGAATTGCAGATAGATGGCAGGAGTGATCCTCCGCCCATTTGATGATCTTGGTTACTTCCTTCATCGCTAGGGAACTCTTTGTTCCTCCCTGATGATTGATGTATGCTACAGTCGTGATGTTGTCCGACTGAAATCTGATGAATTTGGCCTACGCTAGCTGAGGCCAAGCCTGGAGCGTATTGAATATCGCTCCCAGTTCCAAAATGTTTATCGGGAGAAGAGATTCTTCCTGAGACCATAGACCCTGAGCTTTCAGGGAGTCCCAGACCGCACCCCAGCCTAACAGACTGGCATCGGTCGTGACAATGATCCACTCCGGTCTGCGGAAACTCATTCCCTGAGCCAGGTGATCCTGAGACAACCATCAGAGAAGAGAGTCTCTGGCTTTCTGGTCCACTTGTATTTGAGGAGACAAATCTGCATAATCCCCATTCCACTGTTTGAGCATGCACAGTTGCAGTGGTCTTAGATGAATTCGGGCAAAAGGGACTACGTCCATTGCCGCAACCATTAGACCGATTACCTCCATGCACTGAGCCACAGAAGGCCGAGGAATGGAATGAAGAACTCGGCAAGCATTCAAAATTTTTGACTTCCTGACTTCTGTCAGAAAGATTTTCATTTCTACCGAGTCTATTAGTGTTCCCAGGAAGGGAACCCTTGTGAGCGGGGACAGGGAACTTTTTTCTACATTCACATTCCACCCGTGGGACCTTAGAAAGGCCAGAACAATGTCCGTATGAGCCTTCGCTCTGTGAAAAGACGACGACTGTATTAAGATGTCGTCTAGGTAAGGTGCTACTGCAATGCCCCGCGGTCTTAGTACCGCTAGAAGGGACCCTAGCACCTTTGTGAAAATTCTGGGAGCGGTGGCCAACCCGAAAGGAAGGGCCATGAACTGGTAATGCGTGTCCAGAAAGGCGAACCTTAGGAACTGATGATGATCTTTGTGGATAGGAATATGTAGGTACGCATCCTTTAGATCCACGGTAGTCATATATTGACCTTCCTGGATCATCGGCAAGATTGTCCGAATAGTTTCCATTTTGAAAGATGGAACTCTGAGGAATTTGTTTAGAATTTTTAGATCCAGGATTGGCCTGAAAGTTCCTTCCTTTTGGGAACTACAAACAGGTTTGAGTAAAATCCCAGCCCTTGTTCTGCAATTGGAACTGGGTGTATCACTCCCATCTTTAGAAGATCTTCTACACAGCGTAAGAACGCCTGTTTCTTTGTCTGGTCTGAAGACAAACGAGAAATGTGGAACCTTCCCCTGGGAGGAGAGTCCTTGAATTCTAGAAGATACCCCTGAGCAAAGAGAGAAAGTCTGCCCCCTACTAGATCTGGTCCCGGATCGGGGGCTACCCCTTCATGCTGTCTTGGCAGCAGGCGCAGGCTTCTTGGCCTGTTTACCCTTATTCCAGCCCTGCAAGGGTTTCCAGGTTGCTTTAGGCTGGGAAGCGTTACCCTCTTGCTTAGCGGCAGCAGAGGTTGAAGCAGGTCCGCTCCTGAAGTTGCGAAAGGAGCAAAAATTAGCCTTGTTTTTGGCCTTGAACGGTCTATCCTGCGGGAGGGCATGACCCTTCCCCCCAGTGATATCCGCGATAATTTCTTTGAAATCTCGGGACCAAAAAGGGTCTTTCCCTTGAAAGGAATGTTTAGTAATTTTGTTTTGGACGACACGCCAGCCGACCATGATTTGAGCCAAAGCGCTCTTCGCGCCATAATGGCAAAACCTGAATTTTTGGCCGCTAACTTAGCTAATTGGAAAGCGGCATCAGTGATAAAAGAATTAGCCAGCTTTAAAGCGTGAATTCTATCCATGACTTCGTCATATGAAGTCTCCCTCTGGAGCGACTCCTCCAGCGCCTCAAACCAAAAAGCCGCTGCAGTAGCTACAGGAATAATGCAGGCAATTGGCTGGAGAAGGAAACCTTGCTGAACAAACATTTTCTTCAGCAAACCTTCCAATTTTTTATCCATAGGATCTTTGAAAGCACAACTGTCCTCTATTGGTATAGTTGTATGCTTAGCAAGCGTTGAAACAGCTCCCTCTACCTTAGGGACCGTCTGCCACGCGTCCCACCTGGGGTCGTTTATGGGGAACATTTTCTTAAAAATAGGGGGGTGAACAAAGGGTACACCTGGTCTCTCCCACTCCCTAGTCACAATATCCGCCACCCTCTTTGGGATCGGAAACGCCTCAGTGTGTACAGGGACCTCTAAAAACCTGTCCATTTTACACAATTTTTCTGGGACCACCATCGGGTCACAATCATCCAGCGTAGCTACAACCTCCTTAAGCAGGACGCGGAGGTGTTCCAGCTTAAATTTAAACGCTAAGGAATCTGACTCTGCCCGCTGAGAAACTTTTCCTGTGTCAGAAATTTCTCCCTCAGACAGACCATCCCTCACTGCCACTTCAGAGTGCTGTGAGGGTACTACAGATAAATTATCCAAAGCTTCTGATTGCTCATCCTCTGTATTTAAAACTGAGCTATCGCGCTTTCTTGGAAAAAACAGAATTTATGTTTACCTGATAAATTACTTTCTCCAACGGTGTGTCCGGTCCACGGCGTCATCCTTACTTGTGGGATATTCTCTTCCCCAACAGGAAATGGCAAAGAGCCCAGCAAAGCTGGTCACATGATCCCTCCTAGGCTCCGCCTTCCCCAGTCATTCGACCGACGTAAAGGAGGAATATTTGCATAGGAGAAATCATATGATACTGTGGTGACTGTAGTTAAAGAAAATAAATCATCAGACCTGATTAAAAAACCAGGGCGGGCCGTGGACCGGACACACCGTTGGAGAAAGTAATTTATCAGGTAAACATAAATTCTGTTTTCTCCAACATAGGTGTGTCCGGTCCACGGCGTCATCCTTACTTGTGGGAACCAATACCAAAGCTTTAGGACACGGATGATGGGAGGGAGCAAATCAGGTCACCTAGATGGAAGGCACCACGGTTTGCAAAACCTTTCTCCCAAAAATAGCCTCAGAAGAAGCAAAAGTATCAAATTTGTAAAATTTGGTAAAAGTGTGCAGTGAAGACCAAGTCGCTGCCTTACATATCTGATCAACAGAAGCCTCGTTCTTAAAGGCCCATGTGGAAGCCACGGCCCTAGTGGAATGAGCTGTGATTCTTTCAGGAGGCTGCCATCCGGCAGTCTCAAAAGCCAATCTGATGATGCTTTTAAGCCAAAAAGATAGAGAGGTAGAAGTTGCTTTTTGACCTCTCCTTTTACCAGAATAAACAACAAACAAGGAAGATGTTTGTCTGAAATCCTTTGTAGCATCTAAATAGAATTTTAGAGCACGGACAACGTCCAAATTGTGTAACAAACGTTCCTTCTATGAAACTGGATTCGGACACAAAGAAGGTACAACTATCTCCTGGTTAATATTTTTGTTGGAAACAACCTTCGGAAGAAAACCAGGCTCAGTACGTAAAAACCACCTTATCTGCATGGACCAGATAGGGCGGAGAACACTGCAGAGCAGATAACTCAGAAACCTTTCTAGCAGAAGAAATTGCAACCTAAAACAAAACTTTCCAAGATAATAACTTAATATCTATGGAATGTAAGGGTTCAAACGGAACCCCTTGAAGAACTGAAAGAACTAGATTAAGACTCCAGGGAAGAGTCAAAGGTCTGTAAACAGGCTTGATTCTAACCAGAGCCTGAACAAACGCTTAAACCTCTGGCACAGCTGCCAGCCTTTTGTGAAGTAAAACAGATAAAGCAGAGATCTGTCCCTTCAGAGAACTCGCAGAAAATCCTTTCTCCAAACCTTCTTGTAGAAAGGAAAGAATCTTAGGAATTTTTATCTTGTTCCATGGGAATCCTTTAGATTCACACCAACAGATATATTTTTTCCATATATTATGGTAAATTTTTCTAGTTACAGGCTTTCTAGCCTGAATAAGAGTATCTATTACAGAATCTGAAAACCCACGCTTTGATAAAATCAAGCGTTCAAACTCCAAGCAGTCAGTTGGAGGAAAACCAGATTCGGATGTTCGAATGGACCCTGAATAAGAAGGTCCTGTCTCAAAGGTAGCTTCCATGGTGGAGCCGATGACACATTCACCAGGTCTGCATACCAAGTCCTGCGTGGCCACACAGGAACTATCAAGGTCACCGAAGCCCTCTCCAGATTGATCCTGGCTACCAGCCTGGGAATGAGAGGAAACGGTGGGAATACATAAGCTAGGTTGAAGATCCAAGGTGCTACTATTGTATCCAATAGAGTCGCCTTGGGATCCCTGGATTTGGACCCGTAACAAGGGACCATGAAGTTCTGACGAGAGGCCATCAGAACCAAGTCTGGAATGCCCCATAACTGAGTTATTTGGGCAAAGATTTCCAGATGGAGTTCCCACTCCCCCGGATGCTCCTCCATCGCCAGGGAACTCCTTGTTACCCCCTGATGGTTGATATATGTAACAGTCGTCATGATGACTGATTGAAACCTTATGAATTTGGCCTTTGCTAGTCGAGGCCAAGCCTTGAGAGCATTGAATATCGCTCTCAGTTCCATTATGTTTATCGGGAGAAGAGAGTCTTCCCGAAACCATAGACCCTGAGTTTTCAGGGGTTCCCAGACCGCGCCCCAGCCCACCAGACTGGCGTCGGTCGTGACAATGACCTATTCTGCGGAAGCTCATTCCCTGTGACAGGTTGTCCAGGGTCAGCCACCAACGGAGTGAATCTCTGGTTATTTGATCTACTTGTATCGTCGGAGACAAGTCTGTATAATCCCCATTCCACAGTCTGAGCATGCCCAGGTGCAATGGTCTTAGATGAATTCGTGCAAAAGGAACTATGTCCATTGCCGCAACCATCAACCCTATTACTTCCATGGACTGCGCTATGGAAGGAAGAAGAACAGAATGAAGTACCTGACAAGAGCTTAGAAGTTTTGATTTTCTGGCCTCTGTCAGAAAAACCTTCATTTCTAAGGAAACTATTATTGTTCCCAAGAAGGGAACTCTTGTTGACGGGGACAGAGAACTTTTTTCTATGTTCACTTTCCACCTGTGAGATCTGAGAAAGGCTAGGACAATGTCCGTATGAGCCCTTGCTTTTGACAGAGACGACACTTGAATCAGGATGTCGTCCAAGTAAGGTACTACTGCAATGCCCCTTGGTCTTAGCACCGCTAGAAGGGACCCTAGTACCCTTGTGAAAATCCTTGGAGCAGTGGCTAATCCGAATGGAAGTGCCACAGGTAATGCTTGTCCAGAAAGGCGAACCTTAGGAACCGAAAATGTTCCTTGTGGATAGGAATACGTAGGTACGCATCCTTTAAGTCCACCGTGGACATGAATTCCTGGATGGTAGGAAGGATCGTTCGAATGGTTTCCATTTTGAATGATGAAACCCTTAGAAACTTGTTTAGAATCTTGAGATCTAAAATAGGTCTGAATGTTCCCTCTTTTTTGGGAATTATGAACAGGTTGGAGTAAAAACCCATCCCTTGTTCTCCTAATGGAACAGGATGAATCACTCCCATGCTTAACAGGTCTTCTACACAGTGTAAGAATGCCTGTTCGAAGATAATTGAGACCCGTGGAACCTTCCCCTTGGGAGTAGTTCCCTGAATTCCAGGAGATAACCTTGAGAAACTATTTCTAGCGCCCAAGGATCCTGAACATCTCTTGCCCCAGCCTGAGCAAAGAGAGAAAGTCTGCCCCCCACCAGATCCTTCCCAGATCGGGGGCCAACACTTCATGCTGTTTTGGTAGCAGTGGCAGGTGACTTGGCCTGCTTACCCTTGTTCCAGCCTTGCATCGGCCTCCAGGCTGGCTTGGTTTGAGAAGTATTACCCTCTTGCTTAGAGGGTGTAGAATTTGAGGCTGGTCCGTTTCTGCGAAAGGGACGAAAATTTGGCTTCTTTTTAGCCTTAAAAGACCTATCCAGAGGAAGGGCGTGGCCCTTTCCCCCAGTGATGCCTGAAATAATCTCTTTCAAGTCAGGGCCAAACAGTGTTTTACCCTTGAAAGGGATGTTAAGCAAAAGCGCTCTGCGCGCCACGATAGCAAACCCTGAATTATTCGCCGCTAATCTAGCTAATTGCAAAGCGGCATCTAAAATAAAAAAGAGTTAGCCAATTTAAGAGCTTGAACTCTGTCCAAAACCTCCTTGTACGAAGATTCTTTATTAAGCGACTTTTCTAGTTCTTCGAACCAGAAACACGCAGCTGTAGTGACAGGAACAATGCATGAAATTGGTTGTAGAAGGTAACCTTGCTGAACAAACATCTTTTTAAGCAAACCCTCTAACCTTTAATCCATAGGATCTTGAAAGCACAACTATCTTCTATAGGAATAGAAGTGCGTTTGTTTAGAGTAGAAACCGCCCCCTCGACCTTGGGGACTGTATGCTATAAGTCCTTTCTGGGGTCGACTATAGGAACTAATTTCTTAAATATAGGGGGAGGACAAAGGGTATGCCGGGCCTTTCCCACTCCTTATTTACTATGTCCGCCACCCGCTTGGGTATAGGAAAAACATCGGGGGGCACCGGAACCTCTAGGAACTTGTCCATCTTACCTAATTTCTCTGGAATGACCAAATTGTCACAATTATCCAGAGTAGATAATACCTCCTTAAGTAGTGCGTGGAGATGTTGAAATTTAAATTTAAAAGTTACAATATCAGGTTCTGCTTGTTGAGAAATTTTCCCTGAATCTGAAATTTCTCCCTCAGACAAAACCTCCCTCCTGGCCCCTTCAGATAGGTGTGAGGGTATGTCAGAACCATTATCATCAGCGTCCTCATGCTCTTCAGTGTTTAAAACAGAGCAATCACGCTTTCTCTGATAAGTAGGCATTTTGGAAAAAAATGCATGCAATAGAATTATCCATTACAGCCATTAATTGTTGTATGGTAATAAGTATTGGCGCACTATATGTACTAGGGGCCTCTTGTGTGGGCAAAACTGGTGTAGACACAGAAGGGGATGATGCAGTACCATGCTTACTCCCCTCATTAGAGGAATCATCTTGGGCAATATCATATCTATGGCATTATTATCCCTACTTTGTTTGGACATTATGACACAAATATATCACATATATTTAAATGGGGAGACACATTGGCTTTCATACATATAGAACATCGTTATCTGATGGTTCAGACATGTTAAACAGGCTTAAACTTGTCAACAAAGCACAAAAAACGTTTTACAATAAAACCGTTACTGTCCCTTTAAATTTTAAACTGAACACACTTTATTACTGAATATGTGAAAAAGTATGAAGGAATTGTTCAAATTTCACCAAAATTTCACCACAGTAACTTAAAGCCTTAAAAGTATTGCACACCAAATTTGAAAGCTTTAACCCTTAAAATAACGGAACCGGAGCCGTTTTTACAATTAACCCCTATACAGTCCCAGGTATCTGCTTTGCTGAGACCCAACCAAGCCCAGAGGGGAATACGATACCAAATGATGCCTTCTATAAGCTTTTTCAGTGGTTCTTAGCTCCTCACACATGCATCTGCATGCCATGCTTTCCAAAAACAACTGCGCATTAAAGGCGCGAAAATGAGGCTCTGTCTATGACTAGAAAAGGCCCCCAGTGAAAAAGGTGTCCAATACAGTGCCTGCCGTTTTTATTAAAACAATCCCCAAGATTTAACAACTATTAAAAGTAATAATCTGCCAAATATACTTAGTAAAGTAATCGTTTTAGCCCAGAAAAATGTCTACCAGTATTTTAAGCCCTAATGAAGCCCTTTATTCTTTTACTTAAACTAAGAAAATGGCTTACCGGTTCCCATAGGGAAAATGACAGCTTCCAGCATTACCGAGTCTTGTTAGAAATGTGTCATACCTCAAGCAGCAAAAGTCTGCTCACTGTTTCCCCCAACTGAAGTTAATTCCTCTCAACAGTCCTGTGTGGAAACAGCCATCGATTTTAGTAACGGTTGCTAAAATCATTTTCCTCTTACAAACAGAAATCTTCATCTCTTTCCTGTTTCAGAGTAAATAGTACATACCAGCACTATTTTAAAATAAACTCTTGATTGAAGAATAAAAACTACATTTAAACACCAAAAAACTCTAAGCCATCTCCGTGGAGATGTTGCCTGTACAACGGCAAAGAGAATGACTGGGGAAGGCGGAGCCTAGGAGGGATCATGTGACCAGCTTTGCTGGGCTCTTTGCCATTTCCTGTTGGGGAAGAGAATATCCCACAAGTAAGGATGACGCCGTGGACCGGACACACCTATGTTGGAGAAACTGGCAGTTTGGATAAAAATGCTGCAAGGGAATTATCCATTACTGCTGCTAATTGTTGTAAAGTAATAGGGGCAAATGCGCTAGAGGTACTAGGCATCGCTTGCGCGGGCGTAACTGGTGTCGACACATGGGGAGAGGAAGAAGGACTATCCTCGTTACCTTCCGTTAAAGAATCATCCTGGGCTACATTTTTAAGTGTCACTGCATGGTCTTTAAAATGCTTAGATGCTTTAGCACACTTTAAACACAAATGCAATGGGGGTACCGCCATGGCTTTTAAACACAAAGAACAGGGTCTATCTGAAGGCTCAGACATGTTTGACAGACTTAGACAGCACTACAATACAGTAAAAAACACTTTTTGAAAAAACGTTACTGTGCCTTTAAATAATAAAAAGCACACACTTTTTTTACTAAATCACCAAAAAACATTCGATCTTGATGAAATTTTCACCACATGATCCTAATGCTTTGAAATGATTGCACACAAATTTTCAAATCAATTAACCTCTTATTGCCCAAACCGGAGCTAAATGAAGAAGGCTACCGGTTTAAAACACTACAGCACGGTGCCACAGTCTCTGCTGTGGCTTTACCTTCCTTAGGGATTATTTGTAGACGAAAATAAGCCTCCCTGGAGTCCTCCCTGCAGATTCTGGGCTCTACACGTGAAGCTGCATGAAGCTGTCTAGTAAAACAACTGCGCAACTGAGGCGCGAAAATGAGGCCCCCTCCCTCTTCATTCTGGAGTTATGGGGCCTTCCTGAGACAGATTAGGTGTCTTACAATATGCCAGGCGAATTAAAACCCCAAAAAAATGTTCCAACGTTTAAAATGAACAATGAACATGAACAAATATGAGATTACACTAATAAAGTAATCGATTTAGCCCATAACAGTGTCCACCAGTACTTAAGCCCTTAACCTAAGCCATCCTTCTATACTGAGTCTCAGAAAATGGCTTACCTTCCCCCATGGGGATTTCTGTCAGTCTTCTAGCATTACCAGGTCTTGTTAGAAAAAAATGACTGAGCATACCTGAAGCAGTTAAGCCTGCAAACTGTTCCCCCCAACTGAAGTTCTCCGGTACTCAACAGTCCTGTGTGGGAACAGCAATGAATTTTAGTTACAACATGCTAAAATCTTTTTTCTCTCAGCAGAAATCTTCATCACTTTCTGCCTCAGAGTAAATAGTACAAACCGGCACTATTTTAAAATAAACTCTTGATTGAAGAAATAAAAACTACAAATCTAACACCACAAACTCTTTACCCTCCCGTGGAGATGCTACTTGTTAGAGCGGCAAAGAGAATGACTGGGGGGGCGGAGCCTGAGGGGAGCTATATGGACAGCTCTGCTGTGTGCTCTCTTTGCCACTTCCTGTAGGGATTGAGAATATCCCACAAGTAAGGATGAATCCGTGGACTGGATACACCATGTAAGAGAAAACAAACTTGTTAAATTCATCATGCAAACAAGCATTACTCCTGGGTAATAAAAAGAAGAGAGGTGGGTGTGGTCATCTTGTCCCCTTACAGTGATCAAATGACACAGAACCTTCTCATCTGCACATTGTTTATATGTGACTAGCAACATATCCAGCAAAGATGAAATAAACATTAAAGTATTTTATATACGTACAGTATATACCATCAGTTACTGTATTGCAAAATACCTACATACAAAATACATTTTTTTTTTTAAAACTGCCACTTTATTAAAAGGATAGCGTACTATAAATATTTATCCTATTTACTGTGTACCCAATAATCTGTTTTACCTTCAGGGTGTATTAAATTGTTTATAGCGCCTTTATTTTGTTATTTGAAGTAGCTACTTTTGCCCTTTGAAACTGCCCTTACACTTTCAATGCTGCAGTATTGTTCAAACAAGAAGTAGCATAAGAAATCACACTCACGGTGGGGTAGGAGAGGTAGGTACTAAAATGCCTGCAACTTTTTTTTTTTGGCTCAGCAGATGAGATGAGATAAACTGCAAAAAAATTGCAAACGTCTATACAAAAATGACAGCAGCTAGCTTTGTCTACTCCACTAAAAAGTCGTAATTGGCTCCTCCAAATAGGGGTGAGTATGGCTTTTGAAATACAGTTGCAGCAAACAAGGAGTTTATACATACATCCAGAAATGTTTCCACTCTCCTAATTTATTGCAAGACTGAAGAAAAGAATATTGTAAATTACAAGGTGTTCTATGGGTCTTTTTTTTTTTTTTTTTTTTTTTTTTTAACAGCTGAAAAATATCAATAGAAAAGATTGCTAGTCCCCTTAAAAAGGGACATGGAATTCAAAATGTGTCTGGCATGATTCAGACAGAGCATACAATTACAATTTTAAACAACTTTCTAAAGTACTTCTATCATCAAATCACCTTCATTCTCATGGTATCCTTTGTTGAAGGACAACAAGGCACCACTGGGAGCTAGCTGAGAACATCTGGTGAAACCAATTACAAGAGGCATATATATGCAGTCACCAATCAGCAGCTAGCTCCCAGTAATGCAATGCTGCTTCTGAGCCTGACTAAGTAAACCTTTAACCAAATGATACCAAGAGAATGAAGCAAATTAGATAATAGAACTAATTGGAATCTTACGTTTTCTCTGATCCATGAAAGTTTAATTTTGCCTTTACTGTCCCTACAGTATAAGCAGCAGATTCCAATGTTGCCGTAGCAACAAATGTACTCACTTTATGATGCCCAACGGATCAAAATCTACTTCTTCCACCTCCTCTTCTTCCTCTGGTTCGTTCTGTCCTACAGATGTGACGTGTAAAACAGCTTCAGCTGAGGGTACCTCGTTTTTAAAGAACTCCCCATCTTCAGGCTGGTTAACCTTACTGCTTTTCTCATTCATGTCAACAAATCCACTACCTCCTGATCCTGAAAAATAATATTTAGAGACTTAACTGTTTCTATTCTTAAAGGGACATAAAGGTAAAAAAAAAAAATGCTCTAACCTGCCATATGCAAGCAAGCCAATAATAAAATGCAACAATGTTCTACTGGGAGCTAGCTGAACATATCTGGTGAGCCAATGACAAGAGGCATATGCATGTAGCCACCAATCAGCAGCTAGCTACCAGTAGTAATGCATTGTTGTACCAGACCCTACTTAGGTATGCTTTTTAAACAAAGGATACCAAAAGAACAAAGTCAATTTAACAATAGAAGTAAATGGAAAAGTCCTCTGTCTGAACTATGAAAGTTTAATTTTGAGTTTCATATCCCTTTAAACACCATATAAAACCATCTTCCATTTCCTCTAAAACGAACAGATTCATTGTTAAATAAAAACAAATAAATGTAAATAATTCTAAAAACTAGCTTCAATAATCCTCATAATTCATGTTTTTCTTCACCAAAAGGGATCATATGTAAAACTACTCCCCCTCAGTCACAATAAATATGCATTGGGATCTCATGCAGGATACACTATGCACATGTTCAGCCCTCATTTCCAGATACACTTGCAAATGGCAATTTTAACTCATAAGTTGCCAGAACACTGTCACATGATTCCGCTGTGACACCCATTGACAAAATATAATTATGTTAGTCATTTTCTGTGGTTTAAAACAGGGTTGACAGCTGTGAAGAGGATAATAAGGGTCAGATTTATCATTCTCTGGACAGACAAAATTCATAAAGTGGTGAACCTGTCTGCCCAAGACTGCAAATTGCAGGCAGCATTTGCTGCACATACTTATTGCATGAGCAACAACGCACCCTAATATTGTGCAAACAACTGCCTAATAGGAGCGCTTAGCAATCGCCCAGTGGCTGATCAAGCAATTACTGTGTAGAACATTGCAGGGTTTTGTATCCTGCAGGATGCGCTGCAAATTCTCTGAGGTAGTGTAAAAAACACACCGTTACAGCATTAGTAGCAAGTTACAGCGTTAGTAGCAAATGAAAAGAACTCTTTACTGTGCATAATTAAACATTGTAGGGAGAAATGTAATTGTTTAACATGAGTTGCCACATCTATTATTTGGACCATACACCCTTTTAGCTTTGGGGAACTAGCAGAAACAAACTTCCTACAGAAATATATAAGTCCCCAATGCCAACACAGTAGGCGCCATTCCCTACAGGAAGTCAAAGATTGAAATCACAAGTTTAAGGACCTACCTAAAAACACTACACAAAGGCACAAATAATTGTCACTGTCCAGTTTGGCCTGGGTTTTATCTCACTTCGCATCACTGCCATTTTCTGTTGGAAACTGAATATAAGAACATACTTTTTCCTCATCGCTATTAGTGGCTTTATGTGGTGTGAACAAGTAACTGATATCCACAGCAGATCCCCAACAAAGCAAATTACAAAAGTGCCCCATGTGCAATGATTTATTAAACATAGTGAGTTCTCATACAGGACATCCTAAACACACCCCTAAGTCTATCCCCATAAACATTAGAGGGGCAATAAGCACCTCTTGCTTCTGTATAAAAATTGTGCTTTGTCCCACGCTCCCTAGAAAGGCCCCAAATAATCATCTGTAACCTCGTTTTCAAAATACTGTAAATTACATCAATTTGCAGGTTACAGAATTTGTATTATGGCCTCTCTAGAGTGTGGGACAAATACAATTTTTATTTTTTTTCACAAAAGCATGAGTTTAAAGGGACACTGAACCCAAATTTTTGTCTTTCGTGATTCAGATAGAGCATGCAATTTTAAGCAACTTTCTAATTTACTCCTATTATGAATTTTTCTTCGTTCTCTTGCTATCTTTATTTGAAAAAGAAGGCATCTAAGTTTTTTTTTAGGTTCAGACTCTGGACAGCACTTTTTTTATTGGTGGATGAATTTATCCACCAACCAGCAAGGACAACCCAGGTTGTTCACCAAAAATGGGCCGGCATCTAAACTTACATTTCAAATAAAGATACCAAGAGAATGAAGAAAATTTGATAATAGGAGTAAATTAGAAAGTTGCTTAAAAGTTCATGCTCTATCTGAATCACGAAAGAAATGTCCCTTTAATGTTGCCTAAATCAGCGTTGTACAATGTGTGATGGGCCATATATACAGACTTTCTAAAGCGGATAGTTATGAACAGTTATAAGTTACACTTGCTACAGGGAGGAACCTGAAAAGTACGAATATTCAGCTGCGCTATGTATGTGCTTTATAGAGGCACAATAAATGCTTCTCCCTGCAAACCCTGCAACTCATAACTGTCCAGGAAAACATGGCTGAGGTACAATTTTTAGTGCCGTTCTATTTCGTCCTAACCATGCCGGGCTTTAGCGCCGTTGGGACAGAATAGAACTTCCTAGCCGTTTGGCTGTCCTGAAGCCAACAGCGCTTCCAGGATGCGATTGCAGTCTGGAGGGCGTGCCTAGCGTCATAGGGTTTCCCCCCACCGACCCGATCCCATCATTGAAATCTCAATTTGTTGTTCCGAAACAGACAAATTAACCCTTTCATGAAAGAGTTAAAAAGGCAACAACTGGGTCTGAACATTTAGCTGTGCTGAATTTTACTTCGATAACAATTATGCAGAAAATGTAAAGCAGAAGATGAATGAATTGCAATTTTTTAAAATAATCCTAGTTAAAATTAGACAGAAAGTCTCCAAGTGAACACATTTCAGCATACAAAAAAACAACATTTTGGAAAGTTTTCTTGCTCTGAATTATGAACGCTTAATTTAGACTTCCATGTGCATTTTTATATAGTATCATACCTGCGCTAGTCTCTAAATCCAGCACCAGATGTCCTTCAAAGATGTACATTACTTTTCACTAAGTAGAAAAAGCTAATTTAGCACAGCTGATCAGGATTGTTTCTTAAAGGGACATGAAACACAAAATGTTTTTTTCAGATAGTGTGTACATAAAAAAAATCCAATATACTTCTTTTATAAAATAGACTTAATTCTCTTGGTATTTTTTTATGAACAGCTGGTAGCAGGCGAATGTCTGGAGCACTAAATGGCAGCAGTTTTGCAAGAATGCTTTTAACAATGTTATACATTGTAAATACACTGCTGCCATCTAGTGCTCAAAAGCATTCTTTAAAATCTGCTGCCATATAATTCTGCTATAGACACTTGCTCTCTACTAAGTATTCTCTTAACCCCTCAACTACCGAGAATTCCAGAGAAAAACTTGCCCAAAATACAGAATTTTAACACTTTTGCTATCACTCAATTTAAACAGAAATAGAGCCTTGTTTTTTGTTTTTTTTATTTACCTATGAAAAATATGGATATTTTCTAGTAGACAGCAAATGGATGTAAAAGCTTCTCTGGAACGGCAGCTGCGCACCATACTTCCAGGCAGTGTTAATTAGCTGGCAAGGGTTAAAGTATTCTAGTATAATGACCCTCCCACCTGACACCTCCCTGGTCTCTCCCAAACAGCTCTTCCCCTACTCCTCACCACCATCTTAGGTAAGGGCAGAGAGTCTGCCAGTATTGAGGTTTAGGGCCTTTTTATTTTTTTTATAAATTAATTTTATTTATTTATTGTCTACAAGTGTAGGATCCTCCCTTACCATCCCAACTCCCTGATCCCTCCCAAGCAGCTCTCTAACCCTCCCTTTTCCTAATGGTGTCCGCCATTCTTAGGTACTGGCAGCTGTCTGCCAGTACCCAGTTTAGGTATTCATTTTATTATTTTTTTATTTTTTTCTGTAGTGTAGCTAGGGTTGCCACCTTGGTCATGTTTTCCTGGACACTTATGAGTTACACATGCTGCAGGGTGTGCAGGGAGGAACATGAATAGTACTGTCCAGAAACACAATACATGTTCCTCCCTGCATACCCTTGCAGCATGTGTAACTCATAAGTGTCCAGGAAAACATGGCCGAGGTGGCAACCCTAAGTGTAGCAGTCCCCCACCTCCCTGCGATCGCGATTGTAGGATCCCCCCACCCTGATTCCTTTTTTCTGTAGTGTAGCATCCCTTTCCCCCTCTCCCTTCCAAACTATTTTCTGCAGTGTAGGGCACACCCTCTCCCACAAAAATATCTTGTCATTTAGGCAATATTTACAAGTAATAATACAGCTTTTTACAAGTAATAATACTGCTTATACCTGCAAACAAAAGGTAGCTCTAGATCATTTTTAATAGTTTTGTATACATAGCACCATCAGAAAGATAGTGCAGTACCGTAACAAGAAAGGTTATAGTTATGACTATCATTTGCATTTTAAAAAACAAAAAACAAACCAAAGACTCAGGTAGTGAAGATTATGACTTACTGGTGGGGATTTTTTTTTTTTTATTTGTAATAGTTTAATTTAAAAAAAAAATATGGATTTGTACCTGGAATATTAAATTGGAATTTATTTATATAAATTGTATGCTCTATCTGAATCGTGACAGAAAAAAATTGGGTTTTACATTTTAGTGAAATCTTACATTTCATTATTATATTTGCTTTTGAATTTCTCTATTTTTCCTAAAAATGTATCACAAATTGAAAAAAAAAACTTAAAGGGGCAGTCTAGTCAAAAATAAAATGTCATGATTCAGATACGGCATGCAATTTTAAACAACTTTCCAATTTACTTTTATCATCAATTTAGCTTTGTTCTCTTTGTCTTCTTTGTTAAAAGCTAAACCAAGGTAGGCTCACATACAAATTTCTTAGCCCTTGAAGGCCGCGTCTTATCTGAATGCATTTTTACAGGTTTTCACAACTAAAGGGCGTTAGTTCATGTGTGCCATATAGATAACATTGTGCTCATGCCAATGTAGCTACCTAGGAGTCCGCACTGATTGGCTAGAATGCAAGTCTATCAAAAGAACGTAAATAAGGAAGCAGCCTGCAGAGGCTTAAATACAAGGTAATCACAGAGGTATAAAGTATATTAATATAACTGTGTTGGTTATGCAAAAATTGGGAATGGGGAATAAAGGGATTATCTATCTTTTTAAACAATACAAATGCTGTTGTAGACTGTCCCTTTAACCACTTAACCACTTATATTGCAGCCAAGTGTATAAGATTCTTCAAACCTAGACATTTTTAATGTGTATACTGTTACTGTTAGCAATACGAAAAACATTCCCCTATGGCGTCACACTATACCGCAGAAGAGGCTTACACCATTCTTGCACAAGATTCAGGGAGTGAAACCTTATCTGCTTTATCTGATAGCAAAACTCTGACAGCATCAGATATAGAGCCTCTGAGTGAAGTATCTAGTGATGGTGCTCCCTGCCTACCACTAACTAAAAGGAGGCATCCACCAATATCCAATGAAAATTGGCTACCTCCAAATTTAACTGCTCCTGAAATACCCCCATGTACAGCAACTCCTAGTATCACTACCAACATTACAGTTTGTGAGCGGATTAATTAGTTCAACTTTTTTCTCACAGATAATATGTTTGAGAATATAGTTACTCAAACAAATGTATATGCCAGCCAGTATTTGTCAGAAAATCCACAATCTCAATATGTCAGAAAAAATACCTGGCACCCCTCTAACCTATCAGAAATTAAAAAAAGGATTTGGGCACTGACATTGTTAATGATCATAGTGAAGAAACCCAGCACACGTTCCTGCTGGAACCAGAACCCCATTCTGGCTCCCCTTCTTCTCCCAGGGATATGAACAGCTGCTACGGTTTCTTCATTTCAATGATAATGCCCTGTGCCCCCTAGAAATGACCCCTTGTATGACAGGCTATACAAGATACAGCCCTGATAAATCACAAGTTTGAAAAATTTTCAGAAAATTACACCCCTGGCCAAAACATCTCTATAGATTAACCCCTTACGAAATTTAAGGGAAGATTGCTTTTCAACCAATATATTCCATCCAAGCGGTCACGCTATGGCATAACATTTTATACATTGTGTGAATGTAGTGCAGGTTATACCTGGGCATTTCACATTTATGAGGGAAAGATAGCCACTTCAATTTACCTGGCTACCCAGATTCAATTGGCAAAAATGGCAAAATTGTGTGGGATTTCCTCCTACCCTTGATGAACAAAGAGCACCATCTATGGCTGGACGATTACTATACCAGCATAGAATTGTTCAAAAACATAATTTATGCTTACCTGATAAATGTATTTCTCTTGTAGTGTGTTCAGTCCACGGGTCATCCATTACTTATGGGATATATTCTCCTTCCCAACAGGAAGTTGCAAGAGGATCACCCAAGCAGAGCTGCTATATAGCTCCACCCCTCACATGTCATATCCAGTCATTCGACCGAAACAAGACGAGAAAGGAGAAACTATAGAGTGCAGTGGTGACTGGAGTTTTAATTAAAATTTAGAACTGCCTCAAAAAAAGACAGGGCGGGCCGTGGACTGAACACACTACAAGAGAAATAAATTTATCAGGTAAGCATAAATTATGTTTTCTCTTGTTAAGTGTGTTCAGTCCACGGGTCATCCATTACTTATGGGATACCAATACCAAAGCTAAAGTACACGGATGATGGGAGGGACAAGGCAGGAACTTTAAACAGAAGGAACCACTGCCTGTAGAACCTTTCTCCCAAAAACAGCCTCCGAAGAAGCAAAAGTGTCAAATTTGTAAAATTTTGAAAAGGTATGAAGTGAAGACCAAGTTGCAGCCTTGCAAATCTGTTCAACAGAGGCCTCATTCTTAAAGGCCCAGGTGGAAGCCACAGCTCTAGTGGAATGAGCTGTAATTCTTTCAGGGGGCTGCTGTCCAGCAGTCTCATAGGCTAAACGTATTATGCTACGAAGCCAAAAAGAGAGAGAGGTGGCCGAAGCCTTTTGACCTCTCCTCTGTCCAGAATAAACGACAAACAGAGAAGAAGTTTGCCGAAAATCTTTAGTTGCCTGTAAGTAGAACTTCAGGGCACGGACTACGTCCAGATTATGCAAAAGACGTTCCTTCTTTGAAGAAGGGTTAGGACATAATGATGGAACAACAATCTCCTGATTGATATTCCTATTAGAAACAACCTTAGGTAAAAACCCAGGTTTAGTACGCAAAACTACCTTGTCTGAATGAAAAATCAGATAAGGAGAGTCACAATGTAAGGCAGATAACTCAGAGACTCTCCGAGCCGAGGAAATAGCCATCAAAAACAGAACTTTCCAAGATAAAAGCTTAATATCAATGGAATGAAGGGGTTCAAACGGAACACCCTGAAGAACTTTAAGAACCAAGTTTAAGCTCCACGGGGGAGCAACAGTTTTAAACACAGGCTTAATCCTAGCCAAAGCCTGACAAAAAGCCTGGACGTCTGGGTTCTCTGCCAGACGTTTGTGAAAAAGAATAGACAGAGCAGAAATCTGTCCCTTTAACGAACTAGCGGATAAACCCTTTTCTAAACCCTCTTGTAGAAAAGACAATATCCTAGGAATCCTAACCTTACTCCATGAGTAACTCTTGGATTCACACCAATGTAAATATTTACGCCATATCTTATGGTAAATTTTTCTGGTAACCGGTTTCCGAGCCTGTATCAATGTATCAATAACCGACTCCGAGAAACCACGCTTTGATAGAATCAAGCGTTCAATCTCCATGCAGTCAGCCTCAGAGGAATTAGGCTTGGATGGTTGAAAGGACCCTGAAGTAGAAGGTCCTGCCTCAGAGGTAGAGACCATGGTGGACAGGACGACATGTCCACTAGGTCTGCATACCAGGTCCTGCGTGGCCACGCAGGCGCTATCAGAATCACCGATGCTCTCTCCTGTTTGATCCTGGCAATCAGACGAGGCAGCAACGGAAACGGTGGGAACACATAAGCCATGTTGAAAACCCAAGGGGCTGCTAGTGCATCTACCAGCACCGCTCCCGGGTCCCTGGACCTGGATCCGTAACAAGGAAGCTTGGCGTTCTGGCGAGAAGCCATGAGATCCAGTTCCGGTTCGCCCCAACGAAGAATCAGTTGAGCAAATACCTCCGGGTGAAGTTCCCACTCCCCCGGGTGAAAGGTCTGGCGGCTTAGAAAGTCCGCCTCCCAGTTCTCCATGCCTGGGATGTAGATCGCTGACAGATGACAAGAGTGAGACTCTGCCCAGCGAATTATCTTTGAGACTTCTAACATCGCTAGGGAACTCCTGGTTCCCCCTTGATGATTGATGTAAGCCACAGTTGTGATGTTGTCCGACTGAAATCTGATGAACTTCAGTTATGCTAACTGAGGCCAAGCTAGAAGAGCATTGAATATCGCTCTTAATTCCAGAATGTTTATTGGAAGGAGTTTCTCCTCCTGAGTCCATGATCCCTGAGCCTTCAGGGAATTCCAGACTGCGCCCCAGCCTAGAAGGCTGGCATCTGTTGTTACAATCGTCCAATCTGGTCTGCGAAAAGTCATTCCCTTGGACAGATGAATCCGAGACAACCACCAGAGAAGAGAATCTCTGGTCTCCTGGTCGAGATTTAGTAAAGGGGACAGATCTGAGTAATCCCCATTCCACTGACTCAGCATGCATAATTGCAGCGGTCTGAGATGCAGGCGCGCAAATGGCACTATGTCCATTGCCGCAACCATTAAGCCGATTACTTCCATGCACTGAGCTACTGATGGGCTTGGAAAGGAATGAAGGACACGGCAAGCATTTAGGATTTTTGATAACCTGGACTCCGTCAGGTAAATCTTCATCTCTACAGAATCTATAAGAGTCCCTAGAAAGGGAACCCTTGTGAGTGGTAAAAGAGAACTCTTTTCCATGTTCACTTTCCACCCATGCAACCTCAGAAATGCTAGAACTATCTCTGTATGAGACTTTGCATTTTGAAAACTTGACGCTTGTATCAGAATGTCGTCTAAGTACGGAGCCACCGCTATGCCTCGCGGTCTTAGTACCGCCAGAAACGAGCCCAGAACCTTTGTAAAAATTCTCAGGGCCGTAGCTAACCCGAAGGGAAGAGCTACAAACTGGTAATGCCTGTCTAGAAAGGCAAACCTTAGGTACCGATAATGATCTTTGTGAATCGGTATGTGAAGGTAGGCATCCTTTAAGTCCACTGTGGTCATATACTGACCCTCTTGGATCATGGGTAGGATGGTTCGAATAGTCTCCATTTTGAATGATGGAACTCTTAGGAATTTGTTTAAGATTTTTAGGTCCAAGATTGGTCTGAAGGTTCCCTCTTTCTTGGGAACCACAAACAGATTTGAGTAAAATCCTTGCCCTTGTTCCGTCCGCGGAACTGGGTGGATCACCCCCATTACTAGGAGGTCTTGTACACAGTGAAGAAAAGCCTCTTTCTTTATTTGGTTTGCTGATAACCTTGAAAGATGAAATCTCCCTTGTGGAGGAGAAGCTTTGAAGTCCAGAAGGTATCCCTGAGATATAATCTCCAACGCCCAGGGATCCTGGACATCTCTTGCCCAAGCCTGGGCGAAGAGAGAAAGTCTGCCCCCCACTAGATCCGTTTCCGGATAGGGGGCCCTCTCTTCATGCTGTCTTAGGGGCAGAAGTAGGCTTTCTGGCCTGCTTGCCCTTGTTCCAGGACTGGTTGCTTTTCCAACCCTGTCTGTAACGAGCAGCAGTTCCTTCCTGTTTTGGAGCGGAGGAAGTTGATGCTGCTCCTGCCTTGAAATTACGAAAGGCACGAAAACTAGACTGTTTGGCCTTTGATTTGGCCCTGTCCTGAGGAAGGGTGTGACCCTTACCTCCAGTAATGTCAGCAATAATCTCCTTCAAGCCGGGCCCGAATAAGGTTTGCCCTTTGAAAGGAATATTAAGCAATTTAGATTTAGAAGTTACATCTGCTGACCAGGATTTAAGCCATAGCGCTCTGCGCGCCTGAATGGCGAATCCGGAGTTCTTAGCCGTTAGTTTGGTTAAATGCACAACGGCATCCGAAACAAATGCATTAGCTAGCTTAAGGGCTTTAAGCTTGTTCAAAGTCTCATCCAATGGTGCTGTGCGAATAGCCTCTTCCAGAGACTCAAACCAGAAAGCCGCTGCAGCAGTGACGGGCGCAATGCATGCAAGGGGCTGTAATATAAAACCTTGTTGAACAAACATTTTCTTAAGGTAACCTTCTAATTTTTTATCCATTGGATCTGAGAAAGCACAACTATCCTCCACCAGAATAGTGGTACGCTTGGCTAAAGTAGAAACTGCTCCCTCCACCTTAGGGACCGTCTGCCATAAGTCTCGTGTGGTGGCGTCTATTGGGAACATTTTTCTAAATATCGGAGGAGGGGAAAAAGGCACACCGGGTTTATCCCACTCCTTGTTAATAATCTCTGTAAGCCTTTTAGGTATAGGAAAAACGTCAGTACACACCGGTACCGCATAGTATTTATCCAGCCTACATAATTTCTCTGGGATTGCAACCGTGTCGCAATCATTCAGAGCCGCTAATACCTCCCCTAGTAATACACGGAGGTTCTCAAGCTTAAATTTAAAATTTGATATTTCTGAATCCGGTCTCCCTGGATCAGATCCGTCACCCACAGAATGAAGCTCTCCGTCCTCATGTTCTGCAAATTGTGACGCAGTGTCAGACATGGCCCTCATATCATCAGCGCGCTCTGTCCTTAACCCAGAGCTATCGCGCTTGCCTCTTAACTCAGGCAAATTAGATAATACTTCTTTCATAACATTAGCCATATCTTGTAAAGTGATTTGTAAGTGCCTTGATGTGCTTGGCGCCACAATCTCACGCACCTCCTGAGCGGGAGGCGAAGGTACTGACACGTGAGGAGAGTTAGGCGGCATAACTTCCCCCTCGTTGTCTGGTGATAATTTCTTTACCGGTAAAGACAGACTTTTATTTAAAGTAACATCAATACAATTGGTACACATATTTCTATTGGGCTCCACATTGGCCTTTAAACATAATGAGCAAGCAGATTCATCTGTGTCAGACATGTTTAAACAGACTAGCAATGAAGCTATCAAGCTTGGAAATTTCTTTCAATAAGTTTACAAGCAATATAAAAAACGCTGCAGCGCTTTTAAAAACACAAAAAAACTGTCACAGTTGAAATAACAATGAACTAATATGGTTATAGCAACCAATTTTAAACAGTAAATGTATGAAATTAGCAGAGGATTGCACCCATTAGCAAAAGGATGATTAACCCCTCAATACCCAAAATGGATACTCAATTTAAGATTTAACGCTTTTCTCACAGTCAAACACACTGTCACAGGTCTGCTGTGACTGATTACCTCCCTCAAAAATGAATTTTGAAGACCCCTGAGCTCTCTGGAGAAGTCCTGGATCAAAGAGGAAGAAGCAGGAAGACTGTGCTAGAATTTTAACTGCGCAACAAGGCGCTAAAAAAAGGTCCCTCCCACTAATATCACAACAGTGGGAGACCTGATATAACGGTGTCTATGCAGAAATATACGTTAGCCATGTGGAAAAAAATCATGCCCAAAAAGTTTTATCACCAAAGTACCTCACAAAACGAATAACATGCCAGTAAACGTTTTAAAAAACAACTTTCCAGTGTCATGCAAAGTTATCACTAAGCCTGCTACCAGTCGCTTCTACTGCAGTTAAGGCTCATACATTTATTTCAGTACTAACAGTATTTAAAGTTAAATTCTAGTCCCTAGAAAATAACTCAACTGCGCATATATTTATCAGCCTGATACCAGTCGCTACTACTGCATTAAAGGCTGTACTTACGTCATATGGGTAACAGCAGTGTTTTCATAGTCAATTCCATTCCTAGAAAATATTTTATTGCACATACCTCATTTGCGGGGGACCCCGCATGCTATTCCCTTCTCTGAAGTTACCCCACTCCTCAGAATGTGCGAGAACAGCCAGTGGATCTTAGTTACGTCTGCTAAGATCATAGAAAAAACGCAGGCAGATTCTTCTTCTAAATACTGCCTGAGAGAACAAACAGCACACTCCGGTGCTATTTTAAAATAATAAACTTTTGATTGAAGAATGTTACTCCTATCTCCTCTCACAACCTCCTTTGTTGAGACTTGCAAGAGAATGACTGGATATGACATGTGAGGGGTGGAGCTATATAGCAGCTCTGCTTGGGTGATCCTCTTGCAACTTCCTGTTGGGAAGGAGAATATATCCCATAAGTAATGGATGACCCATGGACTGAACACACTTAACAAGAGAAAATGTATTTTATTTTGAAACACTAGCCGGTAGCACAGAGCGCAAAAATCATACAGGTTTCCACCGAAAGCTGAAATATGACAAAAAATGTAGGTGCACAACATCAGCTTTACACCATGATGAAGTGCTGGGCCTTCGGTACACTGACAAAAGAGAAGTGTACATGCTGTCCACCATGCACAATGCAGCTGCTACAAAGGCTAATAAGATACTAGCATGTATTAAAAGAGGCATTGATTCAAGGGAGGAAAGCATAATTCTGTCACTACATAAATCCCTATTAAGACCTCACCTTGAGTATGGAGTGAAGTTCTGGGGACCGATCGCAAAAAATTATATTGCAGAACTAGAAAAAGTTCAGAGAAGGGACACAAAGCTAATAAGAGGAATGGAGAATTTAAGCTATGAGGAGAGGCTAGCCAAACTGGGTCTGTTTTCTTTAGAAAAAAGGCGTTTAAGAGGAGACATGATTACTTTATATAGATATATTCAAGGCCCATATACAGAGATGGCAGAAGCTCTGTTTATTCCAATAAAATTGTTTGTGACAAGAGGTCACAACTTAAGGTTGGAGGAAAGGAGATTTAATCTCCTGCAACGGAAACATTTTTTTACTGTAAGAGGGATAAAATTGTGGAACTCATTACGAAAGGAGGTAGTGAATGACAATACCCTAGATACATTTCTGTCTAGAAACAAAATTCATGGATATGATTGCTAGTATTAAATGGGTCACCTTTTAGTGGGATTATTTAAGATTAACTGGAGCTTTTTGTAAGTATTTTAGATTTGTATAGGTTGAACTCGATGGACTTCGGTCTTTTTTCAACCTCATCTACTATGTTACTATGTAATCTACAGTAAGAATACAGACACAAAATGGCACACGGTATAAAGGCTATACCTTTTTATTTTGGGGCTCCTGCCCCTTTCTCAAGCTGATTACAAATACAAAAGACACATCCTTTATAGACCTAACATAAAACACGTAAACAATAATCACACATGGAAGGGGTTAGCAGGAAATGACATAATCACAACTCTTTTTACAAAGAAAAGAAAAACATTAACCCTATATTCATTACGTGTGTATTAGGTTGCCTGATTAAAAACAAATGCAGCAAGTTACCCACCATTTTAAGTATATTAGTAAACATAATTTCACAGGTTGTAAATTTAAAATTAATTTCAAATTAATGGAAGAAGATCAAATTCCCTATTGAGCCCCTTGGGAAACATACTATTAAGGCGCCAGATCCATTTAGCTTCCCTCTTGAGTAAGTCCCTATCTCTGTCCCCCACTCTTGGTATTTTTGGGGCACTATCTATGACAATATATCTTAATTTGTTGGCCTGATGTCCCATTTCTGCAAAGTGTGCTGGTACTGGGAGATGCAAAATTTTATCACTACGTATGGTCGACTTATGTTGGCAAATGCAATCTCTTATTCTTTGGGTCGTTTTGCCTATGTATAAGAGCCCACATGGACACTTTAACGCATACACAACATAAGTCGAACTACACGTGTAATAACCCTTGGGAAATGACACCACCCTTAATAATGATCAAAAAATGAGCAACAAGCATTGCTCAGCAAAGCAAAGTTCAGGACTGTGCTGTGTGCTGAGGGAGGCTGTCACCTTCGCGACATGCAGTGTTAAAAGGTAAAGATATTTGTAAAGATATTAAAGCAGTTCCCAAGGAAACAAGGCAGCGTGTTCCTCCTAACTGTCTATGACTACGGCCATGCTGTGCCAAAACCGGTCAGACCTTTCTTACTGTTCTCTTTGCTGAGACTGTTTTTGATCATGTTTTATCCCTTGGAATATATACAATAAAGGCTTGCTTTTTATCTTTTTACATTTGGATATCGAGTGACTTTATCCCTTATCCAGTACGAGCATTGGATACTTTTTTTTCACCCTTAATAATGTTATTACATTGGGCACAACCCAAACATGGGAATGTACCATGTTTGGGGGTTCCAAAAAATGTTTTGTTCTGGACATTAGTTGTGGGCATTGCATGGACCAACTTGTTGCCTATAGTGTTACCTCTATGGTACGAGGCTCTGGGGTACTCCTGGAACTCCTTGATCTCTGGACAGGTTTCCTTTAATAGAAACGAATTCCTTTTAATAATACTAAACACTTTCCTGCTCATTGTGTTATAAGAACTTACAAAATTTAATCTGTTTGGGTTTGTCATTTCCCTTCTGACAGTGGTCTTTAATGTTTCCTCAATGTCCTCTAACTCCTGTGGGCTATAACCTCTGCTGACAAATTTCTCCTTCATATCTCTGGATCTGGCTTCCTTAGTATCAGGATCTGTCACAATTCTGTCTACTCTGAGCAATTGTGATTTGGGCACACTCTGAAAGACTCTAGGTGAATGAAAGCTGCTTCTATGTAGCAGGGTGTTCCTGTCTGTAGATTTAACAAACAAGTCAGTTATTAACCTGCCATTGTTTTTGAGGACCATGGTGTCCAGAAATTCCACCTTATTCTTATCAATTTTACTACTAAACCTCAAAAAAGGGATAGCATTTTAAATATCTGATTTAAGTTCTGTCAATTTATCCAGGGGGCCCCGCCACACGATGAACAAGTCATCAATGTAGCGGAACCACCCTTCACAATACTGTGTGAAAAGGGGATTTGTGTATACATGCCTCTTTTCAATGGCATCCATTACCAAACAGGCATAGGATGGGGCCTCATTGGACCCTATCGCTGTGCCTGTTTTTTGCATATAGAATTTATTTTCAAAAAGAAAAAAAATATTTGTCAACACTAAGTGTAGTAGTTGAATTAACCATTCAAGCTGTGCTTCATCATACGAATTACTTTTCAGTAGTGCCTCTTTTATACAGTCCACCCCTGTGGTATGCGGGATGACCGTATAGAGGGAATTGACATCCCACGTGGCCAATATAACTTCCTCATCCATGTTCTGTAGTGTAGTGATCTTTTCTATAAATTGTGTGGTATCTCTAATATATGATTTTCATTGTATGACAAGGGGTGACAATACTTTGTCCAGGAATTGTGCAGTGGGGCTTAAAAGTGAGCCTATACCGGCCACTATAGGCCTACCTGGGGGGTCTATTAGAATTTTATGGACCTTTGGCACAATATAAAATGCAGGTATGATAGGGTACATTGGAATTAGATATCTATACATTTTATGTGTCAAGATGTTTCCATTTAAACCTGTATCCAAAATTTTTAATAATTCCTTAACACATTATCTGTTGGATTGCCACTGAACTTTTCATATACATCTATATCACATAACTGTCGCATAATTTCATCTTTATATTTTGTGGTGTCCATTACCACCACTGCTCCGCCCTTATCTGCGGGCTTGATGGCAATGGACATGTCCATTTCAAGTTCTTTTAGTACCTTATGTTCCTCCTGTGTCAAGTTGTATGATCCTTTACCCCTGCGTTTGTCATGTGCCAATTCTTTGTATTGAGTGTCCACTACTTTAATAAAGGTTTCGACCGCTGCATTATCACCTGAGGGATTGAATGTACTTTTTGTACTAAGGTCAAACTGTCCTGTGTCAAAAGGTGCTGTTTTATCCTTAGTATTAATGAAAATGAAGTAGTGTCTCACAACTCTTTTTACACAATCATTAATTTGAAATTAATTTGAAATTTACAGCCTGTGAAATTATGTTTACTAATATACTTAAAATGGTGGGTAACTTGCTGCATTTGTTTTTAATCAGGCAACCTAATACACACATAATGAATATAGGGTTAATGTTTTTCTTTTTGTAAAAAGAGTTGTGATGATGTAATTTCCTGCTCACCCCTCCCATGTGTGATTATTGGTTACCTGTTTTATGTTAGGTCTATAAAGGATGTGTCTTTTGTATTTGTAATCAGCTTGAGAAAGGGGCAGAAGCCCTGAAACGTTGCTCTAATAAAAAGGTATAGCCTTTATACCGTGTGCCACTTTGTGTCTGTATTCCTATGTTATTTGAGGCACAGAGGGTAGCCTTATGAAGTGTTGCACCAGTGTTTATGAACTTTCATTTTGTTATTGAGAATTCTCAGAGGTGAAGTGCGGATTTCATTTGCTCCAATATGTAATCTACAGGATGCACAGATCCAAAAACCAAAGTGCATTGTGAGTGCAGCAAATATATGGGGGGGGGGGGTAGATTTAGCTGATCAGTACATACAGCCATATGTAGTTCAGCGAAAGACCAAACCATACACGTTTCTGGAATTTATATTAAATATTTTATTAGATATTTTGTTTAACCAGACCCATAATCCTTCTACATTTCAGTCAGAAAATGTCCAGAGACTTTGCGGCACGCACTTTCCCTCTAGGATTCCCCCCAGACTGCTTCAGAATCTACTATACAGAGTTAAACTTTTGATTCAAATGACTCTGTATGTGTTCCTGATTTATTTTATTATTCTTTATCCCTGACCTTGTCCTGTCCCTTTTTACATTAACCCCAGCCACGCTAAGGTCATGATCAACTACACAAAACAGCTCAAAATACCCCTTTTGAAATACCCTGAGTTATCTACTTTTCCAAATGGCATGCCATGATGAGGGTATTATTCATTCCTAGGCTGCCAATCTGTCTCACATGCTACATAGACTCAGAAAATCAATGTGCCAAATGTCCATGTATGAAGACTGAAATGGGCAGGTTTCTTAATTGGCCCTGTAACTTCCGGAAACCCCATAAAACCTGTACCTGGGGGTAACGATGTTCTTGTGGGCCATCACTCAACACAAGTATAGGTGTATTATAACAGTAAAACATATAAGGATAATGATCTAACTAGCAAGAGTAGTGTTTGTCTGAAAAAATAAATAAAATATGACCACTAAGTGGCTAAAAAAAAAAACTAGACATAGCCCTTTTGGAATACCCTGGGTTGTCTTCGTTTGCAAATGGAATGCCATGATGGGATAGTTTTCGTTATTGGGCTGCCATAATGTCTGAAAGGCGACATAGGCCAAGAAAATCAATGTGCCAAATTTCCATGTAAATGGACAGGCTCCTTATTTGGCCCTGTAACTTCCCGAAACCCCATAAAACCTGTACATGGTGGGTATTGTTGTACTCGTGGGACATCGCTGAACACAAATAGGGGTGTTTTATTGAAGTAATACCCATCAGGATTATAATATTAACAGTACAAATGCTTGGAAAACATACAATTTCTTGAACAGTGTCTCATTCTGGGAGATGAAAACCCATTTAGAAATTCTATAATCCTTTACAAAAGGTTTATAGATGACCTGATTATAGTTTGGGATGGTGACAAAGAAGGATCTGAGATGTTTGTTTACATATGAGCGGAATAAAGAGAAAATAAACTATCTAGATATGGTATTATGTGCTGAGAGAACATCTACAGTGGATAATGCTCTATTACATGCAACAAGTAAACACCCTAAGTATGTAATCAGAGGAATCATTAAAGGGCAATTTATGAGAGTAAAGAGAAACTGTTCACAAAAAGAGAGATACATAAAAGCAAAAAAGGAATTAACCACCGGGATGATGGATAGGGGTTACCCTAGGAAACAAGTTGAAGTGATAGGTAAACAGGTAGATGCAATGGATACAAGTGAATTGTTAGCTCCTAAAAATATTCTACCCGAAGATCAGAAACCTATGTTTATAACCCAGTATTCTAATCAATACACTACTATATGCAACATTATTAAAAAATATTTACCAATTATGTATGGTGATCAGGCACTTAAGGAGACAATAGAAACAGGCTGTAAGTTTGTGTATAGAAGAGGGAAAACTTTGGGTAATCTGCTGTCCCCCAGTCAGCTGAAAAACAAGATATCAGATCAAAGTAGTTCCTGGCTACAGACTAATGGTACCTACAAATGCGGTAGCAGGAGGTGCTGTGCATGTGGATACATTAAAATGACAAAGAAATGTATGTCCTATACAACTGGAGAAGAATTTAATGTTAAAGGGTGTATTAAATGTGCCACAAATTTTGTGGTATACTTGATAGAATGTACTGAACATAAGAAACAATATGTAGGAATGACTACGCGAGACGTGAGAACACGTATAAGAGAGCATCTCTCATATATTGAGAATGAAATAGTGTGTTCAGCTTTAACAAAGCATTTTATTGATAATAAATGATTATAACATTGGTATACCTGTCACATAGCCTAAGATTCTGCCATACAGACTGTTGGATGTATTATATAAAGGGATTTGTCACTTTAAATGATATATCGTTTATGTCAAAATATAAGAGGCTTTTGGAGAAATTGTTATCTCTATTGTAACAATATAATATAAACAATTATACAGCTAAATGTGTAAGTATGCTCATAATATTGGTTTATTGTCAAATACATGCACCAAATAATATAAAAAGACAAAGTGCATGTAACATAAAACTATAGTAAGCTAAGTATATTTTGACTGGTTAAATCTATCAGTGTTCTGTCCGTGAAGGAGTGATAATAGTTAATATGGGAGGGGTGAATACACTCACAGGTGTATATAAGACACAAGTGATAGAGAAGAATCTATAGTCTATGAGTATGGCACATTTGTAAGTCGAAACGCGTAAGACTGGATCTTATTTTGTTCACCACATCTTTTTTCAATAAAGAATGAATTATTTTATACGCTGGGATCTACTCTTCTTTTTCCAATTTCTTAATTTCTCACACTTTAGATTTTATTCACATAAAATTATAGTTTATATATAAATATTTGATGTTAAAAGTAAGTACTATTTGTCCTTTAAAAAACGATATATAAGTGTGGGTGCACTTAAATGGACAGGAAACCCCAAAATTGTCTTTCATAATTTGGATAGAACATACAACTTTCCTATTTACTTCAATTATCAAATCTGCTTTTTTATTTTGTTATCCTTTGCTGAAGGAACAGCATTGCACTACTGGCAGCAAGATGAACACATCTAGTCAGCCAATCACAAAAGACATGCAGGCACCAATTAGCAGCAGCTCCCACTAGTGTAGGATATGTGCATATTATTTTTCAACAAGGGATACAAAAAGAACAAAGCACATTTGAAAAGAGAAGTGAATTTAAACGTTTCTTAAAATTATATGCTCTATCTAAATCCTGCAGGTTTAATTTTGACTTTCCTATCCCTTTAATGAGAAAGAGGTAAATTATGGTTGAACAAACAGCTCAAATTCTAGGTTTTGCTTACGTTCAGAACTTGGACAATCACCTACATACGTCCTGAAGGGGTTAAAAAAATCTACTTCTCATTTGAAATTCAGAGTGATTTATATTATTGCTCCGTCTTCTTTTTACGTGTTTATTCATTATGCAAATCTGCTGTATTTAATGCTCTGCTCGTTTACTTTTTTGAATTTTTGTCATTTGTACTTATGAAGATATTGTCATCAAATGTTAATGCTATTCTAATATTTATATTTTTCTACATATATTAGATTTATCATCATTGTAAACATATTTTACTTAAAAGATGGATGGAGATAAGTGCTATTATGAATTGTATTTCTCTTGTTGACTTTTGCAATATTAGATTAGTTTTTTAAGATAATTTAATGCATGTCTCTGTGACTTGATTTTATTAATATTTTTTTGTTGAACATTAGTATAGGTTTGTTGAATGTGTGATGGGGTAATAATGAGCCAAAAGTCATTTTCATACCACCTCACTGTGGCTTTGCTGGGACCCAAGTATCTAAACTTTATAACATTATAAGATCGTATAGTGCCAGTTTTCATCTTACACAGTGACTGGGATTAATGCTGATTGGAAGCATCAAATAATATTTTGGCATAAGTAAACAAGAAATTACCTCCTAAAATATAAAAAAAACCCAGAACAGAATAAACCTTTACAAACAGCTCCAAAACACCAAGTAAAGTTTCCCCTTGTTCTTATGCATCTTTTATGTGTCTGCTTATTGACATCCCAGCGGTTTGATGAGTTATTTTGTTTAAAGGGACCATTTATTTAACCCCACAGCACTTATCCAATTTCTGACCGATTGGGACCAGGGCTATTTTTACATTTCTGCGGTGTTTGTGTTTAGCTGTAATTTTCCTATTACTCATTTACTGTACCCACACATATTATATACCGTTTTTCTCTCCATTAAATGGACTTTCTAAAGATACCATTATTTTCATCATACCTTATAATTTACTATAAAAAAAATTATAAAATATGATAGAAAAAGTGTGTCTTTTTACATTTTTTTTACTTTGACCCCCAAAATCTGTTACACATCTACAACCACTAAAAAACACCCATGCTAAATAGTTTCAAAATTTTGTCCTGAGTTTAGAAATACCCAATTATTACATGTTTGCTTTTTTTGCAAGTTATAGGGCAAAAAATACAAGTAGCACTTTGCTATTTCCAAACCTTTTTTTCTTTAAAATTAGCGATAGTTACATTGGAACACTGATATCTGTCAGGAATTTCTGAATATCCCTTGACATGTATATATTTTTTTTTAGTAGACATCCCAAAGTATTGATCTAGGCCCATTTTGGTATATTTCATGCCACCATTTCACCGCCAAATGCGATCAAATGAAAAAAATCGTTCACTTCTTTACAAAATTTTTTCACAAACTTTCTTTACAAAATTTTTTCACAAACTTTAGGTTTCTCAATGAATTTTTTTACAAACAACTTGTGCAATTATGGCACAAATGGGATCCCCTTTGTTCAGAAATAGCAGACCTATATGGCTTTGGCATTGGTTTTTGGTAATTAGAAGGCCGCTAAATGCTGTTGCGCACCACACTTGTATTATGCCCAGCAGTGTCGGGGGTTAATTAGGTAGCTTGTAGGGAGCTTGAAGGCTTAATTTTTGAGCACGCTGTGTAAAACGGCGAAATGCATTGATGGTATGAATAGAAGTTACTGATTTTGAAGTCACATCACCCAGTTGAAGGATTGCAACGGATTTAAAAGGGACTTGTTTTCTCTCAAAAGGATTCTACTAAAACTCTGCGCAGATTAGGGATATCAAAAAACTGTCACGGAACTACTTCCCATAGTAGCTTATGCAGACAGTGACGTCATCAACCCGAAAAGCCAACTAAACGGAGCTGCATAGACATCTGTGCTCAGCTGAACGCCCGGAAAGTTTCCGAACTGAATCAAGGTAGGCACACAGAGGTGTAGCAGTCCATTTAGTGTGGTATCCCTTTGAGGATAATATAACCTGTTATAAAGCCTTTTATAAAGCCATTTTATACAACTGGACTTTCTTATCTAAATATTTGGGCTACAATCTATTAGGATAAATTTGCCTACAAAATGTGTCTATATATGACATACAGGCCTCTAGTTATCAAGCTCTGTAAGGAGCTTGATGGCCCCTGTTTCTGGCGAGTCTTCAGACTCGCCAGAAACAGCAGTTATGAAGCAGCGGTCACAAAGACCGCTGCTCCATAACCTGTCCGCCTGCTCTGAGCAGGCGTACAGACATCGCCGAAAATCAACCCGATCGAGTACGATCGGGTTGATTGACACCCCCCTGCTGGCGGCCTATTGGCCGCGAGTCTGCAGGGGGCGGCGTTGCACCAGCAGTTCTTGTGAGTTGCTGATGATACGCTCGACGTATTCAGCAAGGTCTGGCGGACCTGATCCGCAGTGTCGGATCAGGTCCGCCAGACCTTAATAACTAGAGGCCTTTGTATATGTTTTCTACACCTACAATAAGGACACAAATATCAAGGACTTTACATATACCTTTAAGTAAAAGGACATTTCTATTATACAAGCGCTATAAATCGCCAAACTCTCAATGTGCAAGAAATCTGCAAATACAAGGTCGATACTGATATCTATGTAAAAAACCGGTCATATATAAGATATATATATATTTTATATTTTATATTGAGTTGTATGTTTTAATATCATTTCCTTTTTACTATTTTAGAATTTTGCATAGCAATAAATACTACATTTTTATATACTTCTGAATTTGTTTTCATTTTCGATATTACTATCTATTCAAGTGGATTCAATATAAACACTAGTCTGATCTAACAATCATTAACCCCTTAGCTGTCTAGCGCACATACATATATCTTTTTATATTCTTTGTATCTATTCTATCTGTTTTTTGGGAACAGATTAGTATATGTGCAGGGGTTTACTTGCGCAACATTTTACATTCTTATCTTAACTATTAAGCATAAACTGGCACACTTATTGGGGGATAGTAATCTAAAGTGCTGTGTATGGACGGGTGATTAAAACATAACTTTTAATAAATGTTGTATAACCATAAAATAAAGTTGGACTAAGCCATCAATAAAAAAAAATAAAAAAAAGTGTCAACAATAGACACACTTGCTCCTCTTATTGACGACACAGTGATCAATCTGTATCGAAAATGGCTAACACTAGTAAGTAGTGCTATTAAGTCTCATAGGCACACCGAAAAGTAATTATCAAGGTAACTGTTAACGTAGCTATGCACATAGGACTAAGCGGAGAATCAATTAAGAAAGGTAGAGAGCCTCACGGGGTTCTCAATAACAATTAAGTACTGCTAGATAAGTAACATATTACTATTTTTATCTAAAATGAGTCTATGTGAGAACGATACCTTAAAGTCCAACAGTTAAACTAATGTTTGGATGGATAAGATGAGCAGAGCGAACGCCTGATGTACGTTTTGCAACTGCTTTTTCAGAGGCACCGACCGCTCCAACACACATTGTATTTAAAGGACCAGCGGCCAATCACAGGGTTGCTTTCAAATCCATACGGTTATTCAGCCAATCAGCATGGTGTTTGCATCTAATGAAGTCCTAATGACGTGTACGGACACTGCTTGAGTATCGTATTAGATGAGAGGGGTGTGTGTTAGAGAGCCAATTACGATGAAGGGATCGAATAGGTATATCCCACAATGGACTGTCAAAACATGAATTATCAATACCCGATCATAGTTACGATCTAGTCTACTGCTTAGTATCAGTCATGGTCTTACTTTTAAATTAACATATAAAATAAAGCAAATATAATGCCCATTGTGTTATATATTAAATAATGTAGATTGATTAATTCCCAGACTTGTTATATCCAGGTTGTGGCTGAGCTGTTCCCTTTATCTGTATCAAATAAACTACGGTAAATACAGACGTAGAGTATGACATTGTTAGGTTATATAACACACGTCCACATGTTATAGCACGATCATAACTGAGATTTAAAGAATAAAATTACAGTAACAGAAATGTGATTATCAATCTCTCATATCCCAAACATAAATGGACAGATAAGTCCATAAGCGTCACTCTGTTCATGACAAATTACACTGTCGTGATTACGTTGATACTTGTTGCTTATCATATTTATGAAAAGGTGGATTTTGCCTTGATATGTCGTCACTATGTATGACACTAGATGGGCTGTACCCATTATCTATTTTGGCACTGTGACTATTACCAGTATACTAAGTGCTAACATACACAAAATATAATAATGATATCGGTCAATGATAATGCCATACATAGGAGAGATTCTCTATTAATACAATATGTATAAAGGACAAAGTCTCAGAGAGTTATTACAATTCTTGTGATCTCATTTGGATATGTTCATACTATCTAATAGTAATTAGGGAAGTTCATGATAAGGTCTAAACTGTAGGTACCATACACGATCTTGAGGGATATGATTATAAAAAGGTTTGGACATACCTAAGGGTATGTAACTATTGTAGGAATGCACTATATGTTATCATTTCATTCATTCCTAGAGGGGCCATACTTTGTAGCCAGAAAAACTATTTAGTTTCTGCTTTTAGTAATGCATTTTCCATATTACCACCTCTTATACCCAAAGAGATTTTCTGGAGTATCCAGCATTTTAACTCAGGTTTGCTATTATGGCAATCTAAAAAGTGTTTCGCAACCAAGGTTAGCTTTCTACCCTTCTCCATATCACTTTTAGCATTCCTGATATTTCCAAGGTGTTCACCCAAACTTTTCCTGAATTCTCTTGTTGGCATACCAATGTATTTCTTTAGGCAATTACATTCCAAACAGTAAATAATATTGCTTGTCCTACAATTGAAAAATCCATTGATCTTTTTGGTTCCTGCTGGAAATGTACAGTACTTGCAGGTACCACAAGGGTATGTGCCGTTGAGGCTATCTTTTCTTCAACTGATCTTTTTGACAAAGTGACTCTTCATTACTTTATCTCTGATAGTAGGAGCTCACCTCCAACTTATCGCTACTCTTTGGCCAATACTTTTTGCCATATCCTCATCAGTCTGTAATATGTGTATATGTTTGTTAAGTATGTTATTAATCTCTTTGTGTGCTTCATTGAATGTACACACTTATCTTAGCCGTTTCTTTTCTGTACAGACTTGATTGTACTTAGCCAAACAGATCTCTTGAGATTGTCAAATCCAAAAAGGTTACTTTAGTGTAACTAATCTCATATGTCAGTCTAAGATTCAGGTCATTACAGTTCAGTTTGTTTATAAACTCTTTGAACAAAGATTCTTCACCTCTTCACAATATGAATATATCGTCAATATATCTTAGCCATAGTAAAACATTCTCTGTATATTGCTCCATATTTTTTTTTTTTAATTTTATTGAAATTCAAAGAAATACAATGTAGCGATGCATATATTTTTTATTAGAGGGGCCAGCATTTGTGAACATTAGTGGGACTGGGGAAGTTGTAGACACTTCATTTTTTTGAGCCAGTGCTGCAATTTCCACAAATAGTTTTCCCGGCTGCTTTTTTTTGTTTGTACTTTGCTCCTCCACTGCCCAATTTCACTATGAATGTTGTGGGAGTTCCGTGGGGCTTGCGAAGTTGCGCTGCTAGCCTAAACCTGCTTGCCTATCTGTGCTCACTGCTCAGTGGCGTGTGGAGCAGTGGAGCCACTCACTGCTGTGCTGTCTCTCTAATTGGGAACTGGTAAATCATGAGGGGGATGCCTGGCACCTGACCGCATGACTGTCTGACACTGTCTCTAAAGCGAAGGAGCCACGTATGATGCCCACCAGACCGGTATGGTTACGGTACACTAAGTACACACTGAAGAGGTAGGAGGGGAGGGCACGCGGGGGTCTGGGGGTGGGCAGAGAGCAGAGGTGCTTGGCCATAAGAAGCGGTAGACATGCGGCCCAGGGCTGTGCACTGACAGACTTGGAACAGAATCAGAGAGCAGATTTTTCATAGTTTGCGCGCCTAAACCTTTTCTTTAGTGATTCATTTTTAGAGTGCTCTATTTATCTTTCATTTGATGCTCTGCTGAGCCAGGGAGCATCTCTAGGCATGAGCTTTATAATTAATGCAGTGCAGTTTACATATTTTGTATGTGTGTGCGTCTGAGTTTGTGTGTGTGTGTTAAAAACAACGCAGAGGGAATTTTCCAAGTCATTCATATAAACAGCTGGATCAGACACTCTAATCACTGGCCTGATTGTGAAAGGACGGTAACATTGACTCTGTTTAAATTTTAACATTGTGTTACTTTGCAACATATTATTATTTTTATAGTTACTTACAGCACTACACACTGATGTTTTATATTTTATGTTGATTCTTATCCTATTTTAATTGTACTATTTTACTTTGTAACAGATGCCGGCATCGCTTATTGTAATACAATTATAAACAAATATAAACTTTTTTATTATACTCTTGTGTAATCCACATTCCTTATATAGTTCTTTACCTCTCATATGCTGTTTTGTACAGCGCGTTCCCATATCCCCTCGTTCTTTTTCTATTTTGGTTTGATGTTAGGAGGTACACTTACCTTTTGGGAACAGCATTTGAGATTTGAGCGTTGTATCTTATACCTACCCTGTTGTTTTGATTAACTTTTACCTCCAGTTGTAAGATCCACTCACTTAGATTAACTACCCTTATACACGCAATTTTGCACCGCAAGGTTTGACTTCACATTTGAACATTTTTTCACTTTCTCAGGTGGTAATCCTTTACACCTATCTTTATATATCGTTAATACACCCTGTATACACTACATTGATTTTTCAGATATAGACATTCACTATGGATATCTTTGCTCAAAGAGAGATTATTCTTAAAAATATTGCTTCAAACACAAAACTCACTACAAACGATCTTTTAGAAATTGATAATACCGAAGATTTATACTATGATCTTGAGAAAAATCTCCTTAAAGAAATTAAATATGTTCTTGAGATGAAATACACGCAAAATTATATAGATCAAAAAATGGTACCAAGAGGCCTTAGATTAAAAAAGAACTGTACATTCACTTTACCTGAAATATTGTCTAAGGAATGGTATGAGGTGTTGGAAGTAGCCTCTACAAACTTGATGAAAATAATCATCAAGGCTAGACAAATGCAACTAACGGAAATTAAAAAAGAGATAGATATTTCTAAAAATAAACTGACAAGCTTAGAAACTAACGAGGAAGATAAAAACATCCAATTAGAAATTGTTAAAAGATTCTCCGAACATAAGGAAACCATTATCATACAAAAAAATTCAAAATTTAATAGGGATTTAGAAGACTATAGAAAAGATGAGGAAGAAAACACAGATAACACAAATCCCACTAATGATATAAGTGACGTTGTGCAAAACTTTAGAAAAGAACCAGCACAAATATTTAGCAAAAGCGGCAATAATCCCAACACCAAAATACATAACTCTACTAATAAGAAAGACAAAAAAATCTCACTTAAATAGGGGACAGTCCCACTATTAAGAGTGAGAAAGAGGGCGCCACATAGCGTGATACTGTTGATACAGATTCAGAAGGCAAGGAATTCAAAAAGGCTTACCGAACAGCTCGGCACCGTTCTGTGACCGGTGCTATCAGGCAGACTAACACTCTCAGTGGTTAGCACACTGGGTGGCCTCGGATGGAATGCAGGCAGGTGGGTCTCAGCGTTGAGAATTAGCACACTGGGTGGCCTCAGATGTAAAGGAAACAGGTGGATTTCAGCGTTGCTTGATTGGAGCAAATCCGCGTCTCTGCAACACCTATACTGCAGCCTTACAGTTCCATTATGTGACTAGTAAGTTAAACCGCATCTATGTAGGTAGGGCATGGACTGATATCCTGTAAATAGAGGGGCTGCTTAGAACATGAATCTAAGCAGCCCCTCTATTTACAGGATATCAGTCCATGCCCTACCTACATAGATGCGGTTTAACTTACTAGTCACATAATGGAACTGTAAGGCTGCAGTATAGGTGTTGCAGAGACGCGGATTTGCTCCAATCAAGCAACGCTGAAATCCACCTGTTTCCTTTACATCTGAGGCCACCCAGTGTGCTAATTCTCAACGCTGAGACCCACCTGCCTGCATTCCATCCGAGGCCACCCAGTGTGCTAACCACTGAGAGTGTTAGTCTGCCTGATAGCACCGGTCACAGAACGGTGCCGAGCTGTTCGGTAAGCCTTTTTGAATTCCTTGCCTTCTGAATCTGTATCAACAGTATCACGCTATGTGGCGCCCTCTTTCTCACTCTTAATTTTCAGAAATCTTCACGCCGAAGACCAGAGGAGCTTTGCCGCCGTCTTCTTTTTGTCTTACACTGGTATTGACTTTCTACCCTATTTCACGGGAGCCATATTGTTTGTGCATTAGTTCACATTTCACATTCACCCAGCGCACCCCGCCTTAGGTTCCCCTCGGGGTTCCTTGTATGATGACAGTCCCACTACTACCAATCTTACACAAATAAGGAGAATATACAGAGAGATGATAACAGAGAGAGACATTCTTTTAAAGATCATTCTGATCAACAATACATATCACCCGTTATAAGAGAACCATACCAAAGAAGAGGCGCCCAAAATTTTGAAGAAATTAATTTTCACCATAACAGATCACCTTACGTATCCCATTATAATGATTCCAGAAATTTCAGGAATTACAATAGAAATTTCCATCCACAACACCAATATGACCAACAATATTATGACAATAGAAATAGATTCCAATACAGGAACAATTATGACAATAGGCAAAACAGAAACTTCTATGATCATCATATTGAAAGCCGTGAACATTTTCACAATGAGAACCAAAATTGGAGAATACCACTGAAAAATAGATTCTCAGCATTACAACACACACCATACCAGAACAAAAATAAGACTCACTTCAACAGTAGGAATCCTAACACCGGTAAACAAACAGAAATGATTCATAATCCACCTTTTTTAGGGGAATCCCCCGCAAGAGCGGGGACCTCAAAAGAACATATAGAACCAATAAAACCACAAAGAAATTTTCAAAACAAAAGAAGGCTAGAGGTAGAAGAGGGAGAAGAACCTCTAAACAAAACATTCAGAAAATAGAACCCAAAAATACTGGTATCTTTAACATAAGTAAAATTACCCTAGATGAAAAACAAGAAAAGGTCCTAAGTAAAGGGTTATCCTTTGCTCCCTCTTGCAAATTGAACAAATTCGAGACTCTGATAAACATCAATCAATACATCCGTAAATTGACACTAAAAATATATTTCATCAAGAACCCTTTACAAAATAAAACTTTTTCAACAAACGATAGTTTTGTTCACACAAATTTTAAGAAAAAATCAGATTTTTTTCCAACAAATGAAAAGAGTGAACATATAAAACTTTTCGAACAAAACATCAAAAAAGATCTAGATTCAATTAACGAAAACAAATATTTCAAAAATAATCTCAGTAAAGGAGAAATTACAGTTATAAATAATCTGAAAAATAATAAAGATATAACAGTAAAACCAGCTGACAAAGGGGGGGGGGGGGGCATTGTAATAATGGACACCAGTTATTATATAGAGGAATCAAACAGACTTCTACACGATACATCAACATACAAAAGACTCAAAATGAATCCCCTGAGTAAACAAGAACAAGAATTGAGTAGTATTTTAAAAGAGGCCAAAACTCTAGGAATTATAAGCAATTCCGAATTTGATTTTCTATCTGTAACCCATCCTAAATTTCCTACCTTCTATTTTCTCCCAAAAATCCATAAAAATCTCACAAACCCTCCAGGCCGCCCCATTATTTCAGGGATTGAATCCATTTCATCCAATGTCTCACAATATGTTGACTTCTTTTTACAAAAATACGTCGTAGATTTACCATCATACCTAAAGGACTCTACCCATTTTTTTAATTATATCAAAAATTTAACTTGGCACGAGAATTACATCCTTGTGACATGTGACGTCAACTCACTGTACACCAACATTGCACACAACATTGGTCTATCAGCTATTAAAGCATATCTAGATAAAGATGAAAATTTACCCACAAGTCAAAATAAATTTATATTGGATTGTATCCACTTCATTTTAAACAACAACAGTTTCATTTTCAATGAAGAAATTTACTTGCAAATAAAGGGTACTGCAATGGGCACAAGGTTCGCCCCCAGTTATGCTAATCTTTTCATGGGTCAGTTTGAAGAACAAAATATCTATAATGGCCCATGGGGGGCGAACCTTGTGCACTATTGCAGATACATAGATGACATTTTTATAATATGGAGAGGAGACATAGAGCTTCTTGAATCCTTTATGATAGATATCAATACTAATAACATGGGCATCTCATTCACACACGATTACAGTAGTCATAAAATCCACTTCTTAGACATTGAAGTAGAAATAATAAATAACCAGGTACATACCCAAACCTACTTCAAAGACATTGATGCCAACAATTATGTCCACTTTGAAAGTTGTCACCTTGCTCAGTGGAAACTAAACATCCCTAAAAGTCAGTTCATGAGGGTAAAAAAGAACTGTTCCTCCTTAGATACCTATAAATCACAATCAGAAATCCTCAGTACCAGATTCATTGAAAAAGGATATGACCCTAGACTAATAGAGAGGACACAGAAAGAAGTTGCCAATATAGACAGAGAATCACTTTTGATCACAAAAAACAAAGAAAAAAGAAATCCTCTTAAAAAGCACAACTTAGAGGAGAATAACCTAGACAATCTATTCATACCTTTTATCACTAACTATAGTGTACAACATTCAGAGATAAAAAAGATACTTAAAAAACACTGGTATCTCCTAAAACAAGACCAAGTTCTAGGTCACAGATTAAAAAAACGTCCGGGGGGCGGAGCCAAGACCTTGCCAGGATCAGACGCATGCTATGGAGCTCCTGATATTCCTCTACTAATTTCATGAATCCTGCTCTCATATGCTAGCATCCAGAACTGCTAATACCCTCTCCTGTTGCTATATTCCCAGTTGAACATAAAGATACCAGGAACATAGCATATAATTCAACGAGAGCAGATCTAACTAAGCTGAGAGAGGTTTTGGGCCTTATCACTTGGCCATAGCTTGCACCTAAGTCTGGGGTAGTTATTATCATCCCGATAGAGTGAACGTCGGCCCTATAGCCTATAGCCTCCATAGGCTCCCGGATCAACTCCCTCCCAAGATGGGCGATGATATACTGAATGCACTGATTGCACTAGGGAACCGGATGGACGCCCAATTCACTATGCTCAGCCAGTGCTTCTCCCTGGATCGGGAGGTTTCTATAGATTTCCTAGAGCCCGAGCCGGAGCCTTCACCTCGCATAACTACCAGCCCGCAGGGGGTTCCTATCTGCACTTACCTTACAACAGATCGCTCTAAGATGGCGGCGCCTAACGGCGCAGATCTACACAATGGTGTTTCTACCATTCCACTGCCCTACTCTATCTTTACTGTGGACTACGCTGCCATGGCTCTGGGCTTCGCTCCGAGGCGGCCGGTCGGGGCGGAGCCTGGAGCCGACATTCTTGCTGCAGCGGTCCTTGGCAGTGTTGAGTCTGACTACTCGCTATGGGGAGCTGCCTGCTCGACGCCATTGCTTGTACCCGCTCCAACACGCATAGCTAATCTCAGACAGATGGAGGACCTCGGCAGGGCTCGGGACCGCAGGAGTACAGGCGCTGCTCTCTTCCTTGCAGCGATCAGATCACGACTTGCAGGACATGTGTCCTCTTGGCCCCAGGGAGAACTTTGCTTGGCTCAATCTGGCAAACATGTGAGAAGAATGGGGGACATTTTGCGGACTGCAGAAACAGAATGTGTTTTAACTCTGTCGCCCTGTGGCATTGGCTAGTAAAGGACTTGTCTCCTAGTCTCAGAAGAGAGAGGTACCCCTACACCTTTGGCTGGAGCGGTTCCAAAAGACACATTACATTGTGACTTGATGTTTTATATATTTTCAAATATCATGTTCAGCTTACATACTTTCTTTATTCTCAGGTTCTAATCATTACGATACTGTTAATGCTATGTGTTATATAAGGGTTTAGTCTTATCCCCCACTAATATTGTGATTACTAACTGTTTAACTTCAAGCAAGAATAGTGCAGCTCCCCATTGCATTTCCCTGCTTTAGGTATGTATGGGGATACGCTCTCTACACTTATGCTGAATCTAATATCCCTTGCCTATGTATACTGCAGCTCAGGGGAGATTTCCTTAAATCAGCACTATGTTAAACTCTGAACAGTGTTTACTCATGGCATAGGTTACTTGGAGTTTCTTGATTTTTGCTGATACCTACCTCTTCTTAGATATTATTATCACCATGTATGATACACCAGCTATGGGTTTGGGGTCACTCATATAGGGATTAGATACAGCCTCTACCTTAAAAGTTTGACACACCTATTTCACTTTACAATACATATGGTAATGTTACTATGCTAGTTCTGGAATATACAGCGTCAGACCGTCTATAAATAACTATATGGTCTGGTGATAGTATTTTTTTATTTTTTATTTCTTCTTTATCCCCCTGTTCGTCAGGAAATCCAGTAATCCCATAGTTCTAGCTAATACTTTTATGTCTTTTCACTAATATTATACATAAGTTAATGTTACTATCTATTATTATTATAGGTTTTTCATTTGGTATTATATCGCTCACTAGCCATGATTCCCGCCATTTATTGACCATCTCTAGACATGTCCAGATGTGTTGTTATTGTCCCTCTTTGTCTGATACATTTAATTATCTATTCTTGCGGAGATCTTTGTATTTCTCTATTGGGCCTATATTACTTTATATTACCTATCCCCCTTTTATTGTAGAACTAATTATTCTGATATAATTATACCTCCCCTCCACCCCGCTGCTAATATATGCTTCAAGCACTATCAGTATATAGCCTTTCTCTTTGATCTTGAGGTTGGATAAAGGTTTCAATCGCAGATATATACCGTCTGTTATGTATACTGTAATGGCCTCATTTTCTAGATACACAGTTTGTTATAGTGTTTATTTTTTTTATCAGAATTCTACTGTGTTTGACCCTCTTGTTTTATGGTCTAATGTTCCCGCACTTGTTGAAATTGTTTATCTGCTAGTTTTATATGCAGTCATATATGATGTCTCATCACTCCAACTACAGCACAACTTCACTTAAGGGACACATAGAATGTTCTGCTCTCCCTCCCCCTAGCTTCCAACGATATATGGGCCCTAGCCCCACAGACACATATAGTGCGTGGAATGCCTCTCATAGTTCCTCATTTTAGCCACTGCATTATACATATATGGCATACATAGATTTATAAACTAACCCATACTATAGCCCTATTAAAGTGAGCTCCGCCCCCCCTTACTTTCTCCCCTCCCTTCCCTCCCCCTCCCATTATTCGAGTGGCTCTTGTCCACTGTAATCCCTCTTCCTTCCAGTGTTCTACGACCTATTTGCGGTCATGTTAAAAGCTAACTCCCCACATCATTGTAGAAACGCTCATCTTATTCATCCTAGAGATGTGGAGACCAGAATACATTTACTAAAATATAAAATGAAGTTTCCTTTCAGTTCGCCCAACCATGTATTTGACACCTCCCTAGACATAACATAGGTTTCTTCATGTTAAGACTAGCCTTACTCTATTATTATGGTTATGTATATTTCTCTGAGCCCATAAACTATATGACTTAACTTGACCTGTAGGCCAGTTACTCCTCCACTAATCTAACAGATATAATAGGTGTCACAATCTTGATGTTGTATTCTAATGTTCATCTCATGATTGGGCAAATGTTGTATTTTGTATTCTTTGTATCTTTTGAAACTTCAATAAAAAATCTTTTGGAAAAAAAAACAAAAAAAAACGTCCGGATGTTATCTTTAAAAAAACAAAAAATCTAAAGAATTGGCTTTCACCTAGCAAATTCAAAAAGAATAAAACAAAAAATGATAGAGATCTCGAAGGTGAAGCACTTGTTGGTTTCTACCCGTGCAATTCATGCAAATCCTGCAAATATAGCTCAAAAATAAAAGAAATTAAGTCCACTACGACGGGTCAGTTCACTAAAATTAGAGAACTGATTAGATGTACAGACAAAAACATTATCTATTGCATTCAATGCTCTTGTAAATTATTTTACTTCGGACAAACGAGCAGAATGTTAAAAGACAGAATACGTGAACACATATTAAAAATTGAACACGAATCTGTTGACACTAATCTTTATGCACATTTTAAAGAGAAACATTCTAGTAACCTGAAACATTTTAAATTCTGGGGAATTAAAAAGATGAATTTAGGCAATAGAGGAGGAAATATGAACACACTCCTCACCAAGAAAGAAGCGGAATTTATACTATAAAAGTCTTCACCCGTATGGCCTTAATTCTGAATTAGACCTCAATTTTATAATCTAGACTTCAAAGTACCTTAATAAATGACATGCCTTTCAAAAAAAGATTTAACAATCAAAAAAAGATGTAACTCCTAAAAAAGATCTGACTTTCAAAAAAAGATATGTCTTTCAAAAAAACGAAATGTCTTTCAAAAAACGATATGTCTTTCAAAAAAAGATGTTTTTTAAAAAAAGATATGTTTTCAAAAAACGATGTTTTTCAAAAAACGACATGTCTTTCAAAAAACGATATGTCTTTCAAAAAACGATATGTTTTTCAAAAAACGACATGTTTTTCAAAAAAAGATGTTTTTCAAAAAACGACATGTTTTTCAAAAAACAACATGTTTTTCAAAAAAAGATAAGTTTTTCAAAAAAAGATAAGTTTTTCAAAAAAAGATGTTTTTCAAAAAAAGATATGTCTTTCAAAAAAAGATATGTCTTTCAAAAAAGGATATGTTTCTCAAAAAAAGATATGTCTTCCAAATAAGGATGTGTTTTTGATATTATCATATTTCTATAGTATTTCACTTCAATATTTTTTAGAGTTAACCATACTCACGACTTAATCACCACTAAAAAAGTTTTTTGTTGCAAATACGTACTGCTAGTGGTTTTTATATATATATATATTTTTTTTTCATATTTTTCCATAATCTTTCATGGAAATATTTCATGTACAATTTTTTGTATTATCTCTGGTATATAGATCTACTGCACAATCTAAATGCTTTTACTCCAATCCTCATTAGTTCTAACATTCATCAAAATAGAACAAAATGTTGAGGTATTTATAAACATATAACGAATGTTGATTAAACTGTGAAAAATCATGGTAAAACCCAGTCATATGACTTTCTCTCATCTAATCACATGACTTTCTCTCATCTAATCCCATGACCCTCTCTGATCCAATCACAGAGAACCACAGTGTATTTAAATTCATGAAAGACCATAATGAGCATCTTGATAAAGGCCTGACTAGGCTGAAACGCGTAGAAATTTGCTCATAACTTGCGAAATTAAGTAGTAGGTAAGGTGGTTGAGACCAACTCTAATTCACAGAGTTGTTTTTTCCTGGAAATACCATCATACTCATGATCTACTTTCTTCTGTCCAGCACTGGAATCTGAATAATATGGACGCTGTTACAAACTTTACTTGCAATACAACTGCTTGACTTACATATGCGGTACGTGCGGTGCATTGAGCCTCTTTAATATATGAATTGACTCTATATGCGTAATTCCCACCCATGACCCACATTTGTTAAAAGCAGTCTGATTCATTTTTACTTCACTTTGACCTCCTGACCGGAACCGGTCCACAGCACGGGACATCCCGCAAATACGGCTGTGAATGTGTCTTTGAAATTTAACTCACAGTCATTGGATACAAGCCAGAAGATTCTTGCAAGTTTTTCGCTGTTTTAAAAACAACGCAGAGGGAATTTTCCAAGTCATTCATATAAACAGCTGGATCAGACACTCTAATCACTGGCCTGATTGTGAAAGGACGGTAACATTGACTCTGTTTAAATTTTAACATTGTGTTACTTTGCAACATATTATTATTTTTATAGTTACTTACAGCACTACACACTGATGTTTTATATTTTATGTTGATTCTTATCCTATTTTAATTGTACTATTTTACTTTGTAACAGATGCCGGCATCGCTTATTGTAATACAATTATAAACAAATATAAACTTTTTTATTATACTCTTGTGTAATCCACATTCCTTATATAGTTCTTTACCTCTCATATGCTGTTTTGTACAGCGCGTTCCCATATCCCCTTGTTCTTTTTCTATTTTGGTTTGATGTTAGGAGGTACACTTACCTTTTGGGAACAGCATTTGAGATTTGAGCGTTGTATCTTATACCTACCCTGTTGTTTTGTGTGTGTTTGTGTGTCTTAGTGTTTTTGTGTGTGTGTGTCTGACTGCTTTTGTGTGTGTGTGTCTAAGTGTTTGTGTGTGTGCCCGAGTGGTTTTGTGTGTGTGTCAGAGTGTTTTTGTGCGTGTGTCTGAGTGTTTTTGTGCGTGTGTCTGAGTGTGTTTCCGAGTGTTTGTGTGTGCATCTGAGTGTGTTTTTAAGTGTCTGAGTGTTTGCCTGTGTTTTTGTGTTGCTTTCTGGGGGGAGGGGGGTGACACCATAACGTACAGCACCGGGTGACACCAACCCTAGTGACACCACTGTGTAAAGGGATTCAACATCACATGTGGCAAAGAAAGTTTGACTATCTAGGGACATGCCATCAATTTTATAAAGGATATCCATAGTATCCCTGGTATAGGAGGGTAGAGAAAGAACTATATCTCGAAATCTCAGATCAATGTATCTTGAGGCCTGTTCACAAAGGCTTCCAATCCCTGAAACAATAGGTCTCCCTGGTGGAGATTTTTTGTTTTTATGCACTTTGTGGAGTAAGTAGAATGTTGCTACTTTAGGATTGGTAACAGTAGGAAATTTATGCTCTTTTGTGCTAAGTATATCATCTCGTTTTGCTCTCTCAATTAGATTGTTATGGCTTGCCAAAAAGTCAGGAGTAGGGTTAGCCCACAGAGGTTTTTAACATTTGTGGTCACCCAGCTGTCGCATGGCTTCAATAAGATACATATCTGTAGGCCATAAAACCACATTCCCTCCCTTATCTGAGGCTTTTACCACCACATCCTTCCATTTTTGTATGTCATTCAAGGCTTTAGATTCTTGTTTACTCATACTATCAAGCTTTCGATCTCGGAGGTTAAGGATGTCTCTACTCACTACTTTCAAATAAATATTGATTTGTGGAAATTTGACACTTGCGGCATATACGTTGATTTTTTAATTAACCCTTTTTGCCAGCCATTATCATCTGTACTCAAAGTTTAATTTTCTTCTAGTAGTGACACAAAGTCCATTGCAGCTTGTGCATCCAGATTGGTATCGTCATGCTTGGCATATAGTTTATTAAGAGCGATTTTCCTAGTATATAAGTAAACTTTAATCTTTATAGTCTTTAATGATTTCAAAGAAGTTTATACTATTGGAGGGTGAGAAGGATAAGCCTCTGCTGAGGACACTGATATGGTGTTGGGACAGGTTTTTCTTAGAGAGATTAATAATCTGTAGGTTATTGGTCTCTTTGACCAATCCTCTTTGCTCCTGTCGTTGTTGCCGTATCCCCATCTTGAACTGTTTCTCAGATTCCGTTCTGACCTTCCCTCCCCTCCTTTTTCCTTTGCTTTTGGTTTGCTTTCTGCATCGTTTTTTTACAGAATTGCTAGTCTCTCACTGGCACTGGGGACTAGTAATTTCCCATTAGAGGGGCCTTTGGTTCCCTCCTCAGTAGCTGAGGATTCGTATTCTGATGTGGATACATCATCTTTATAACTTTGTGATGGTAAATAGTTCTTTCTGCGCCTGGGGTTCCTTTCATCCCAGGTAAAGATTTGACCCTTCTCAAAGTCCCTTATGTCTCTACTGAATTTCTAACATTTAGTTTTAATAATGTCCCTTTCCTTAGCGTCTAATTCGTCACGTAAATTTTTGTATGCAGTTTTGAAATTATCTAAGGTTTCAAATTTTGTCAGTTTAGCTGTAATTTCTGAAATTTCCTTACTTAATTCTTCGACAATTTCTGTTTCATAATCAGATAGGATCGCCACAAGGACTTCAGAGCATGTTATTAGTGCTTGTTCCCATCTATCACGATAGCTCTCAATATGAAAACTGAAGGATGGGAAGAGTCTCACTCTTAAGCCTCTCGGAATGATATGTTTGGCCAGATATGTATCGTATGTACTTTTATTCCATACTGACCTCGTATGTTTCCTAAGTGACTCTCCTAATGTTTGGAGACCTGATTCCCAGTCTTCAAATTCTGCTTTGTTATACCCCTCTGCTGAGAAATTGGCAAAAGTTTTGTCTATATTAACATTACGGTCCTTCTCTCTGTTGAGAAAGTCTTCCATTAAATTATGTCATACATAGTGAACATAGTGATGACATATCATAATCCGCCTTTTCATAAATATGATAAGCAACAAGTATCAACGTAATCATGACAGTGTCATTTGTCATGAACAGAGTGACGCTTATGGACTTATCTGTCCATTTATGTTATGGGATATGAGAGATTAATAATCACATTTCTGTTACTGTCATTTTATTCTTTAAATCTCAATTATGATCGTGCTATAACATGTGAACATGTGTTATATAACCTAACAATGTCATACTCTATATCTGTACGTACCGTAGTCTATTTGATACAGATAAAGGGAACAGCTCAGCCAAAACCTGGATATAACGAGTCTGGGAATTGATCGATCTACATTATTTAATATATAACACAATGGGCATTATATTTACTTTATTTTAAATGTTAATCTAAAAGTATGACCATGACTGATACTTAGCAATAGACTAGATCGTAACTCTGATCGGGTATTGATAATTCATGTTTTGACAGTCCATTGAGGGATATACCTATTCAATCCCTTCATCGTAATTGGCTCTCTAACACACACCCCTCTCATCTAATACGATACTCAAGCAGTGTCCGTACACGTCATTAGGACTTCATTAGATGCAAACACCATGCTGATTGGCTGAATAACCGTATGGATTTGAAAGCAACCCTGTGATTGGCCGCTGGTCCTTGGCTTTGGTGTTATCTGATTGGACATGTGCTACCTGACCACTGTATTATTTATTACCTGTCATTGGTTATGTTTTGAATTTTTCAGTTTCTTTTCCTGTTATCTGTTATACTTTAAAAATGCTATTTGAGTAGCAAAAGGAAAAGAATAGCAAAATACTCGTCTCAGTCTCTTTAATAAAATCTAGATTATTCCGTCATTATATTAGGATAATCTGATTTTTTTCTTTGTTCTCCTGGTATCTTTATTTGAATGTAAGCTAATTAGCTGGCCCATTTTAGATTAAGCACCTGTGTAGCGCTTGCTGATTGGTGGCTACATATAGGGTACATTTTGGGTAAACTGTCTGCATTTAAACTGTCTGCATTTAAATGCATATAATACAGTTTAAAAAAAGTTTCCAATTTACTTCTATTATCACTTTGTTCTCATGTTATTCTTTGCTGAAGAGATATCTAGATAGGTAGCGTGCACGTCTTGAGCACTACATAACAGGATATAGTGCCATCTAGTGCTCTTGCTAATGTATAACATTGTTGCAAAACTTCTGCCATATAGTGCTGCAGACAGGTGCACAATTCTGAACTTACATGCCTGCTTTTCAACAAAGGATAACAAGAACACAAAGAAAATTTGATAGTAAAAGTAAATTGGAAAGTTGTTCAAAATTTTATTTCTATCTGAATCATGAAAAAAAATATGTTGGCCTTTATGTCCCTTTAAGCTTTATTATTCCTGAAATAGTACCAACACTTATTAAATTAAAATGTCAGTACAAATAAGACAAGTAGGTCTGCTTTTCCTGAATGCTAAGTGAAAAGTTCTAGAGAGTAATATTCAATTTTAGCCACTTCGCTACCAGGAATTTCAGAGAAAAAGTACCGGGGAATATTTAGCATTTTTGCTATTACTCCGTTTAACCAGAAATACAGCTTTTGAATTTTTAATTTACCTATTAAAACTATATATATATTTTTAAAGTAGACAACCCAAGGTATTGATCTAGGCCCATTTTGGTATATCTGATGCAACTATTTGGACACCAGATACGATCATATAACAAAATAAAAATAACTTTTTCGCAAACTTTGAGTCACTCACTAAAATTATTAACACACAACTACTGCAGTCATATGACAAATGGTTGTAAAAGCTTCTCTTGAATCCCCATTGTTCAGAAATAGCAGACATGCGTGGCTTTGCCATTTCTTTTTGGCACTAATTGCAGATGCGCAACTTACTTTAATTTTTTTTCTGTAGAGCAGTGGTCCCCCCACCCCCTCTCCCCCCCATGTTTTTCTCTAGTATAGCTCCCCATCCCTCCCTCTCCCTTCTTTTTATATTCTGCAGTGTAGGGCTATCTCACTCCCTCATACCTCCATCTCCATTCGCTGCTAGACTGCCCACCCATCCAATTTTCCTTCAACACCTCCTGCTGGCACCAACAGACCGATCGTGCTCCGGTTCCATATGCAGGCAGATGCCTGGAGCACAGAAACTCCAGCTCTCGGCTGTAATTTAACAACTGAGACTGCTGGAGCTTCCTGCAGCTCCGACATATATATATACTTTATGCGGTACGATGAGCTTTGTACCGTATGACGTATACATATTTCCAAATGGGTTAAGGGGTTAAGCACCTGTAGCTTTTTGGCCTTTCTATAGAGTGGGAGTGTGGAACAAAGTACAGTACAATTTTTACACAAAAGCAAAAGGTGTTTAATTTTCTTTTAAGAATTATTGGATTATATTCCTTCTCAATTCAAGGTGTTAAAACTGGAATCTCATTAGATCACAGCAAATAGATTATGCCAAAATCTCCAAAAATCACAGCAAAGCAAAGAGTGAACTGATGATGCTTGTTGTTTCTTTGCTTTGTTTTTCACCATACAGAAGAAAGTAGGAAGATCAGCTGAATATTAATCACTTACAGAGCAATTTTGTTGACAAATGGTCTTAAGTTTTTAATAAAGACAAACCTAATTGTACACCATTAAACTTTTAGTTACGTGTCCCTTTTAAAGGGATATGGAACACAAATGTCTTTTGTGATTCAAATAAAGGATATCATTTTGAAAAACGTTTCCAATTTACCTATGTTATCAAACTTACTTCATTCTCATAGTATTGTTTGTTAAAGAGCATCCCTAGATATGCTGCATGCAATTGTCCGGAACACTGAATGGCAAGTTTGTGAAAACATTGGAAATGTATAAAATTATTAATGAATTATTGCAAAACTGCTTTCACACTCATATATTATTTTTAGAGGACAAACAGCACTTTCTTTTGACATCAAAAAACAGAATTTATGTTTACCTGATAAATTTCTTTCTCCAACGGTGTGTCCGGTCCACGGCGTCATCCTTACTTGTGGGATATTCTCTTCCCCAACAGGAAATGGCAAAGAGCCCAGCAAAGCTGGTCACATGATCCCTCCTAGGCTCCGCCTACCCCAGTCATTCGACCGACGTTAAGGAGGAATAATAGCATAGGAGAAACCATATGGTACCGTGGTGACTGTAGTTAAAGAAAATAAATTATCAGACCTGATTAAAAAACCAGGGCGGGCCGTGGACCGGACACACCGTTGGAGAAAGAAATTTATCAGGTAAACATAAATTCTGTTTTCTCCAACATAGGTGTGTCCGGTCCACGGCGTCATCCTTACTTGTGGGAACCAATACCAAAGCTTTAGGACACGGATGAAGGGAGGGAGCAAATCAGGTCACCTAAATGGAAGGCACCACGGCTTGCAAAACCTTTCTCCCAAAAATAGCCTCAGAAGAAGCAAAAGTATCAAACTTGTAAAATTTGGTAAAAGTGTGCAGTGAAGACCAAGTCGCTGCCCTACATATCTGATCAACAGAAGCCTCGTTCTTGAAGGCCCATGTGGAAGCCACAGCCCTAGTGGAATGAGCTGTGATTCTTTCGGGAGGCTGCCGTCCGGCAGTCTCGTAAGCCAATCTGATGATGCTTTTAATCCAAAAAGAGAGAGAGGTAGAAGTTGCTTTTTGACCTCTCCTTTTACCTGAATAAACAACAAACAAGGAAGATGTTTGTCTAAAATCCTTTGTAGCATCTAAATAGAATTTTAGAGCGCGAACAACATCCAAATTGTGCAACAAGCGTTCCTTCTTTGAAACTGGTTTCGGACACAGAGAAGGTACGATAATCTCCTGGTTAATGTTTTTGTTAGAAACAACTTTTGGAAGAAAACCAGGTTTAGTACGTAAAACCACCTTATCTGCATGGAACACCAGATAAGGAGGAGAACACTGCAGAGCAGATAATTCTGAAACTCTTCTAGCAGAAGAAATTGCAACTAAAAACAAAACTTTCCAAGATAATAACTTAATATCAACGGAATGTAAGGGTTCAAACGGAACCCCCTGAAGAACTGAAAGAACTAAATTGAGACTCCAAGGAGGAGTCAAAGGTTTGTAAACAGGCTTGATTCTAACCAGAGCCTGAACAAAGGCTTGAACATCTGGCACAGCTGCCAGTTTTTTGTGAAGTAACACCGACAAGGCAGAAATCTGTCCCTTCAGGGAACTTGCCGATAATCCTTTTTCCAATCCTTCTTGAAGGAAGGATAGAATCCTAGGAATCTTAACCTTGTCCCAAGGGAATCCTTTAGATTCACACCAACAGATATATTTTTTCCAAATTTTGTGGTAAATCTTTCTAGTTACAGGCTTTCTGGCCTGAACAAGAGTATCGATAACAGAATCTGAGAAACCTCGCTTCGATAAAATCAAGCGTTCAATCTCCAAGCAGTCAGCTGGAGTGAAACCAGATTCGGATGTTCGAACGGACCCTGAACAAGAAGGTCTCGTCTCAAAGGTAGCTTCCAAGGTGGAGCCGATGACATATTCACCAGATCTGCATACCAAGTCCTGCGTGGCCACGCAGGAGCTATCAAGATCACCGACGCCCTCTCCTGATTGATCCTGGCTACCAGCCTGGGGATGAGAGGAAACGGCGGGAACACATAAGCTAGTTTGAAGGTCCAAGGTGCTACTAGTGCATCCACTAGAGCCGCCTTGGGATCCCTGGATCTGGACCCGTAGCAAGGAACTTTGAAGTTCTGACGAGAGGCCATCAGATCCATGTCTGGAATGCCCCATAGTTGAGTGACTTGGGCAAAGATTTCCGGATGGAGTTCCCACTCCCCCGGATGCAATGTCTGACGACTCAGAAAATCCGCTTCCCAATTTTCCACTCCCGGGATGTGGATAGCAGACAGGTGGCAGGAGTGAGACTCCGCCCATAGAATAATCTTGGTCACTTCTTCCATCGCTAGGGAACTCCTTGTTCCCCCCTGATGGTTGATGTACGCAACAGTCGTCATGTTGTCTGATTGAAACCGTATGAACTTGGTCCTCGCTAGCTGAGGCCAAGCCTTGAGAGCATTGAATATCGCTCTCAGTTCCAGAATATTTATCGGTAGAAGAGATTCTTCCCGAGACCAAAGACCCTGAGCTTTCAGGGATCCCCAGACCGCGCCCCAGCCCATCAGACTGGCGTCGGTCGTGACAATGACCCACTCTGGTCTGCGGAATGTCATCCCTCGTGACAGGTTGTCCAGGGACAGCCACCAACGGAGTGAGTCTCTGGTCCTCTGATTTACTTGTATCTTTGGAGACAAGTCTGTATAGTCCCCATTCCACTGACTGAGCATGCACAGTTGTAATGGTCTTAGATGAATGCGCGCAAAAGGAACTATGTCCATTGCCGCTACCATCAACCCGATCACTTCCATGCACTGAGCTACGGAAGGAAGAGGAACGGAATGAAGTATTCGACAAGAGTCCAGAAGTTTTGTCTTTCTGGCCTCTGTTAGAAAAATCCTCATTTCTGAGGAGTCTATAATTGTTCCCAAGAAGGGAACCCTTGTTGACGGGGATAGAGAACTCTTTTCCACGTTCACTTTCCAGCCGTGCGATCTGAGAAAGGCCAGGACGATGTCCGTGTGAGCCTTTGCTCGAGGGAGGGACGACGCTTGAATCAGAATGTCGTCCAGGTAAGGTACTACTGCAATGCCCCTTGGTCTTAGCACAGCTAGAAGGGACCCTAGTACCTTTGTGAAAATCCTTGGAGCAGTGGCTAATCCGAAAGGAAGCGCCACGAACTGGTAATGTTTGTCCAGGAATGCAAACCTTAGGAACCGATGATGTTCCTTGTGGATAGGAATATGTAGATACGCATCCTTTAAATCCACCGTGGTCATGAATTGACCTTCCTGGATGGAAGGAAGGATAGTTCGAATGGTTTCCATCTTGAACGATGGGACCTTGAGAAATTTGTTTAAGATCTTGAGATCTAGGATTGGTCTGAACGTTCCCTCTTTTTTGGGAACTATGAACAGATTGGAGTAGAACCCCATCCCTTGTTCTCTCAATGGAACAGGATGAATCACTCCCATTTTTAACAGGTCTTCTACACAATGTAAGAACGCCTGTCTTTTTATGTGGTCTGAAGACAACTGAGACCTGTGGAACCTCCCCCTTGGGGGAAGTCCCTTGAATTCCAGAAGATAACCCTGGGAGACTATTTCTAGCGCCCAAGGATCCAGAACATCTCTTGCCCAAGCCTGAGCGAAGAGAGAGAGTCTGCCCCCCACCAGATCCGGTCCCGGATCGGGGGCCGATATTTCATGCTGTCTTGGTAGCAGTGGCAGGTTTCTTGGCCTGCTTTCCCTTGTTCCAGCCTTGCATTGGTCTCCAAGCTGGCTTGGCCTGAGAAGTATTACCCTCTTGCTTAGAGGACGTAGCACCTTGGGCTGGTCCGTTTTTACGAAAGGGACGAAAATTAGGTCTATTTTTTGCCTTGAAAGGCCGATCCTGAGGAAGGGCATGGCCCTTACCCCCAGTGATATCAGAGATAATCTCTTTCAAGTCAGGACCAAACAGCGTTTTCCCCTTGAAAGGAATGTTTAGTAGCTTGTTCTTGGAAGACGCATCAGCCGACCAAGATTTCAACCAAAGCGCTCTGCGCGCCACAATAGCAAACCCAGAATTCTTAGCCGCTAACTTAGCCAATTGCAAAGAGGCGTCTAGAGTGAAAGAATTAGCCAATTTGAGAGCATTGACTCTGTCCATAATCTCCTCATAAGGAGGAGAGTCACTATCGAGCACCTTAATCAGTTCATCAAACCAGAAATATGCGGCTGTAGTGACAGGGACAATGCATGAAATGGGTTGTAGAAGGTAACCCTGCTGAACAAACATCTTTTTAAGCAAACCTTCTAATTTTTTATCCATAGGATCTTTGAAAGCACAACTATCCTCTATGGGAATAGTGGTGCGTTTGTTTAAAGTAGAAACCGCTCCCTCGACCTTGGGGACTGACTGCCATAAGTCCTTTCTGGGGTCGACCATAGGAAACAATTTTTTAAATATGGGGGGAGGGACGAAAGGAATACCGGGCCTTTCCCATTCTTTATTAACAATGTCCGCCACCCGCTTGGGTATAGGAAAAGCTTCTGGGAGCCCCGGCACCTCTAGGAACTTGTCCATTTTACATAGTTTCTCTGGGATGACCAAATTTTCACAATCATCCAGAGTGGATAATACCTCCTTAAGCAAAATGCGGAGATGTTCCAATTTAAATTTAAAAGTAATCACATCAGATTCAGCCTGCTGAGAAATGTTCCCTAAATCAGTAATTTCTCCCTCAGACAAAACCTCCCTGGCCCCCTCAGATTGGGTTAGGGGCCCTTTAGAGATATTAATATCAGCGTCGTCATGCTCTTCAGTAACTAAAACAGAGCATCCACGCTTACGCTGACAAGGGTTCATTTTGGCTAAAATGTTTTTGACAGAATTATCCATTACAGCCGTTAATTGATGCATAGTAAGGAGTATTGGCGCGCTAGATGTACTAGGGGCCTCCTGAGTGGGCAAGACTCGTGTAGACGAAGGAGGGAATGATGCAGTACCATGCTTACTCCCCTCACTTGAGGAATCATCTTGGGCATCATTGTCATTATCACATAAATCACATTTATTTAAATGAATAGGAATTCTGGCTTCCCCACATTCAGAACACAGTCTATCTGGTAGTTCAGACATGTTAAACAGGCATAAACTTGATAAGAAAGTACAAAAAACGTTTTGAAATAAAACCGTTACTGTCACTTTAAATTTTAAACTGAACACACTTTATTACTGCAATTGCGAAAAAACATGAAGGAATTGTTCAAAATTCACCAAACTTTCACCACAGTGTCTTAAAGCCTTGAAAATATTGCACACCAATTTTGGAAGCTTTAACCCTTAAAATAACGGAACCGGAGCCGTTTTAAGCTTTAACCCCTTTACAGTCCCTGGTATCTGCTTTGCTGAGACCCAACCAAACCCAAAGGGGAATACGATACCAAATGACGCCTTCAGAAGTCTTTTATAAGTATCAGAGCTCCTCTCACATGCGACTGCATGCCATGCCTCTCAAAAACAAGTGCGCAACACCGGCGCGAAAATGAGACTCTGCCTATGCTTTGGGAAAGCCCCTAAAGAATAAGGTGTCTAAAACAGTGGCTGCCGATATTATTATATCAAAATACCCAGAATAAATGATTCCTCAAGGCTAAATAAGTGTTAATATCAATCGATTTAGCCCAAAAAATGTCTACAGTCTAAATAAGCCCTTGTGAAGCCCTTATTTACAATCGTAATAAACATGGCTTACCGGATCCCATAGGGAAAATGACAGCTTCCAGCATTACATCGTCTTGTTAGAATGTGTCATACCTCAAGCAGCAAAGGACTGCAAACTGTTCCCCCAACTGAAGTTAATTGCTCTCAACAGTCCTGTGTGGAACAGCCATGGATTTTAGTTACGGTTGCTAAAATCATTTTCCTCATACAAACAGAATTCTTCATCTCTTTTCTGTTTCTGAGTAAATAGTACGTACCAGCACTATTTGAAAATAACAAACTCTTGATTGAATAATGAAAAACTACAGTTAAACACTAAAAAACTCTAAGCCATCTCCGTGGAGATGTTGCCTGTACAACGGCAAAGAGAATGACTGGGGTAGGCGGAGCCTAGGAGGGATCATGTGACCAGCTTTGCTGGGCTCTTTGCCATTTCCTGTTGGGGAAGAGAATATCCCACAAGTAAGGATGACGCCGTGGACCGGACACACCTATGTTGGAGAAATGTATATAAGAACTATAATTTAATATTAATAAAAGTGTGAGGAATTAAGAAATATTTTTTCCAAACATGCGCACACATTTTTATTGTGAGTATCATAATTACTGCAATAAAACACCCATATTTGAATTCTGCAATGTTCCATGAGCATAGCAATACCCCCTATGTACTGGTTATATTTGGGTTTCTGGAAGTTACAGGGTCAAATATGGGGCCTGCCAATATCAGTTTACACAGAAATTTGACAAATTAATTTAAACAGCAGTGAAAGGGTTCATTATTTAAAAAAACACATTTTAAAAGCTAACTCCCTCAACCAACTCAACAATTTACACTTACTGATCAGAGAGATCACAGCAATAACACTGTGACCAGCATCTAAAGGGTTATTTTTTTTTTCACTCAACGTTTTTTTTTATTTTTTATTAGGAGATGTATATAACTGTTTGGGACAATTTGTAGGCGTGATCTCTCTGCCTCTCTCGCCTCAGATCACACTGAGGAAAGAGAGAGGGAAATGCAGACAGACAATGATTCTAGTTATTGGCTGTCACATTGTATCAGTAACTGCTTGTCACTGCAATCACGTGACTCAATTGCGCTGATTGGTTCCTGGGGGCTGTCTGCGTTGCCAGGCAAGTGCCTGCATCAGATACAAGCATGTACATTTTACAGGGGATAGTAGTGGGGACCACAGAATTTCCGGTCCTAACGTGGTTAAGGCACAGTGTTTTCAGGACGGCATGGACCGTCCTAACGTTGTTAAGAGGTTAACCAAGAGATTTTTCGAATTTTTCTTTTAAAAATCTGTAAATATGAAAAACACACAAAACAGAACCAATTACCTAGAAATTCCAACAGCTCTGGACAGCTCGCTAGTTCTTTCTCCTTTGAAATAGATTTCACGAGTTCATTGAATGCTGCTCTTCGCTCTCGGATATCAGATTCTCCGACAAATAAAACCTTTCTTGGAAAAGGTGGCAAAGAAACGTTGGGATAATGAGCAGTAATCTTCTGATAAAACTCTTCAAGTTCGCTGTATTTGCGGAACACCTGTGCAAAAATAGAACATAAATAAAAAGGTTAAAGTGATGACAACCTTTATTAAACTGTAAGTCATAACACAAAAGGTCATCTTTCAAAATGCATTATTTTGTATAAAAACGTCCCTGTTTTAAAATGAATGTAAACTCACGGTCACCTCTCATCCTCATGTTGTGAATCTCCAAAAATAAAGGTTAGTTTAAGTCATCATTTTTTTATAAATGCATATCAAATCAGAATATAAAGGTATTTAGCGATATTTTTCTTACTTTATTCCTCCGCCCGCCATCTTGTCCCACATTTCTAAGGTGATTGACAGTTCCTTAAACGAATAGTCTATTTCACCACGTGGCGTCCATCCCCTTTTATTCTATGTCACGTGATGTAACTGCGCATGCGTTCCCTTCTGATTCATGATTGACAAGCAATGAGTGTCCACATCTAGCGCATGCGCTAAGCATTTACTACCTAATTTGCATTAGCGATCACGGATAGAGGAAAGTAAGTATCGATCCGACCGATTTCCTGATACTTTTTTAAGAAATAACTATTGGGAATTAAAATTGAAATGTGATTGAAAGCTAACAATATCTTTTTGTTAGATACGGCGAAAACACGCAGGCGCAATGTAATCTTCTTTGCCGATAACGATTCTCAATGGATCAGGGAACACATGCGCATATTAGCCATCATTTTAAAACGCATGCGCAAATTGAGTTCTCGTCGTGAGCGCGCTTAAGGACTACGTAATAGAGCAGGCGGGACAGCTCTATACGCAACGTAGTCAGAATACAGGAAGTCCAGGATGGGAGGAGTTATCCTTCAAAACAGAGATAAGTTGTAAAATAAATTATAATATGATAAAATGAATTTTTAAGAAAACAAAAATTGCGGTTTCAATGATAAGTTTATTGAGAATTGGTAGTGTAGATTAAAAACCTTATAATTTACATTCACTTTAATCAACCTCTTGCTGCCTCAGTACTAGATCCTTTTTCAGCTATTGATATTTAGCAAAATACATAGGTCAATATGGACCTTCGTCAGTTGCAAGAATTTACAAAGAACAGATATACAAATAGTCATTTATTTCTTAGTTAGAAACTTCATATTTCTGGCAACATTTACTGTAAAATGAGGTACTCAAACGCAATTATAACGATCACAAGCTGTCCTGGAAACTTAACCTGCAGGCAGGGCCGTCTTTAATATTGACTGGACCCTGGGCAAACATTTTCTTGCCCCCCCCCCCGCGCATTCAATTTCGCTCTCCACTCCAACATCCCAAAAAACAAATAAATCATTTTATTTTATATTTTTTTTAAAAAAAGATTAGCCCAGCAGTGAATCATCCACTGTTGGGCTAATCATTTTTAAAAAAAATATGAAATACATTGCAATATGTGAAACTGGACCTAAGCAGTACTAATAAGTAAAAAAATATATATATATTCCTCGACTGTGTATTAATTTAATATATTTACTAATTATTTAATTATTTAATTAAATGTTGGTTTTTAATTTATTTTATATATTTTTTTAAGTACATAAATATTTAATGCAATGCACGGCATCGCATAGTAAAAATCAGTGGTTGGACCTAATGTCTACAGGGCCCTGGTGCAAGAATTTATTTTGTGCCCCCCTAAAAGCATCTCACCAGTTTTAGGATATTCACTACATATTTATTGTTTAGACAGCTACTGTACAGCAAAATTACCACTTTCATGAATACCAAGGGAATGCCTAACATAACAAACTCCCGTAATTCATATAGAATTATTTATTTAAAGCAATGTTTAGCCTGATAATTATATGCAGATTTTTTTAAAATAGTATTGGTTGTTCAAATTTTGAGAGTAAAAAAATTATGCTTACCTGATAAATTATTTTTTTCATGATGGTGAGAGTCCAGAGCCATCACATGGTGGATTGAATAACAATTACACTAGGAGGAGGCAAAAACACCCGAGATATCAAATCTTTTAATCCCTCCCCCTACCCTGTACAATTACACTAGGAGGAGGCAAAAACACCCGAGATATCAAATCTTTTAATCCCTCCCCCTACCCTGTACAATGTAGGCATACATGTGGCAAAGAGAAAGGTGTAAAACAGAAAACCAGGAAAAATAAAGCAGGGCAATTGAAGTGCAAACCGGTACTGCTGCCAACTGGACAAAAAAACAAGGCAGGGTCTTGTGGACTCTTACCATCATTAAAGAAACTAATTTATCAGGTAACTATACAATTTGTCATTTTTCATAAAATAGTGAGGGTCCACAAGCCATCACATGTGGCATCCTATACCCAACAGTGAAGTCCACAAGACCACCATGAAAAAGGGTGGGAAAACAGTTAAGGCAGGTATGTTACTGAACAGGCACCGATTCCTGCAACACTTTCCTGCCAAAAGCAGCCTCTGAAGAGGCAAATGTGTCAAATTGATAAAATTTAGAAAAAGTTTATAAGGAAGACTAAGTAGCCGCTTTACAAATTTGGTCAATGGATGCTTTATTCCTGAAGGCCCAACATGTGACAACTGCTCTAGCTAAATGAGCAGTAATGCGCTCCGGGGTAGTCTTTCCTGCCACAAAGTACGCCTTGTGATTAAAGGCCTTAAACAAGAGGCTAAGGTAATTAATGTAACTTTCTGGTCCTTGTGAGATCCAGAAAAATGGAAGGAAAAAAAAAAAAAAGAAGAGGAATTTTTAAATATCCTTTGTAGCTTCAAGGTAAAATGTTAAAGCTCTCAGAACATCTAGGTAGTGAACAAGTCACTCCTTAGAATTATTGGGAGCTGGATATAATGATGGAACCACAATTTCCTGATTAATGTTATCTGAAGATACTAGCTAAGGAAAAAAGTAGTTTGTTTTAAGTACCACTTTATGCTGATAAAAAATCAAATAACGAGGCTCACAGGAAAATGCTGAAAGCTCATACACTTTCTTGGCTGATGAAATGGTTAAGAGGAATATAACATTCCAAGACAATTGAATTTCAAGACCATGCATAGGGTCAAAGGATGAGTCTGGATGACCCTTAAAACAAGATTGAGATTCTATGGTGGAATAGCTGGTTTAAAAAACGGTCAAAGCAGATATCTGACCCTTAAAGGGACATTACACACTAGATTTTTCTTTGCATAAATGTTTTGTAGATGATCCATTTATATAGCCTATACAGTTTTTTTTGTTTTAAATTTATAGTTTTGCTTATTTTTAAATAGCATTGTGCTGATTTTCAGGCTCCTAACCAAGCCCCAAAGTTTTAGGAGAATACTGATGTATACCTACTCCAGCTTGCTCCTGTTTGTGTAAAGAGTCTTCATATGCAGAGGAATGGGGAGGGGGGTGTCTGCTAACAGTGGGTGTCCCAGCTACATTTTCAACAGAGCTAAACTGGGAGCTTCTAAGTAAGTTTTTTAATGGTTTTATACTGGATTTTTATATCAGTATCTGTGCATATTATTATTTATAGTAGCGTCTATTACATGCAGTTATATGAAATTGGTGTAAACTGTCCCTTTAGGAGAACTAGCTGATGAGCCTTTTTCCAGAATGTATGAACTGTAGCACTCTAGGAATTAAAAAGGAATTCAAGCAGTATTCTTTAGCTTCACACCAGGAAAGAGAGGTTTTCCTTTCTGATATATGCGCCTGGTTTTCTTGCCTAAATTAGAGTATCAATAACTTGATCAGCTAACCCTCTTTGGGACAGGATTAGGCATTCAATCACCATGCCATCAAATTTAGCGCTTTGAGATCCTTGTGTAAGAAGGTCCTTTCTGAGAGGAAGTCGCCAAGGCAGGCAGGATGATATCTGATCTGCATACCAAGTACTTCAAGGCCACACCGGAGCAATCAGAATTACTGAAGCTTGTTCCTGTTTGATCCTTGTTATCACCCTTGAAAGCAACAAAAATGAAGGAAAGATGTACATGAGATTGAGCAAACAGGGTACTACTAAGCCATTTACAAGGAAACCCTGAGGATCTCAAGACCTGGCACAATACCGGGGGAAACTTATTTTTCTCACTATCTGGTCGAATACCTCTTGATTAAGAGACCATTGTCCCAGGTGAAGGTACTGGCAACTAAGAAAGTCCAATTCTCAATTGTTCACTCCTGGGATGTGAGTCTGCCACCATGTCAGGGACTGCAAGTAGAATCATCGGAGACAGATCTTTGTAACCTTCGTTCCATAAGCAACAGGCTCAATTAAAGAGGTTATAGATGGTATCTGACAAAAGGAACTGCACCTGAAGGCGCTTTTTTATCATGACATCTATGACTTCGATGCATTGAGCCACAAAAGGAAGAAAATTAATTTGTACAAGGGCACGCACCTTCTGTAGCTTAAGACTGCGTTGTTCTGTTCGAGACATGGATATCCAAAGATTAGTATTTAGTGGATAATAATAGAATATCAATAAAATTTATTAGGCAATGCAGGGCATATGAATAGACCGGTCCGGTCGCCAATGGCGAGTAAAAATTCTGAAGGCCCAACATGTGACAACTGCTCTAGCTAAATGAGCAGTAATGCGCTCCGGGGTAGTCTTTCCTGCCACAAAGTACGCCTTGTGATTAAAGGCCTTAAACAAGAGGCTAAGGTAATTAATGTAACTTTCTGGTCCTTGTGAGATCCAGAAAAATGGAAGGAAAAAAAAAAAAAAGAAGAGGAATTTTTAAATATCCTTTGTAGCTTCAAGGTAAAATGTTAAAGCTCTCAGAACATCTAGGTAGTGAACAAGTCACTCCTTAGAATTATTGGGAGCTGGATATAATGATGGAACCACAATTTGCTGATTAATGTTATCTGAAGATACTAGCTAAGGAAAAAAGTAGTTTGTTTTAAGTACCACTTTATGCTGATAAAAAATCAAATAACGAGGCTCACAGGATAATGCTGAAAGCTCATACACTTTCTTGGCTGATGAAATGGTTAAGAGGAATATAACATTCCAAGACAATTGAATTTCAAGACCATGCATAGGGTCAAAGGATGAGTCTGGATGACCCTTAAAACAAGATTGAGATTCTATGGTGGAATAGCTGGTTTAAAAAACGGTCAAAGCAGATATCTGACCCTTAAAGGGACATTACACACTAGATTTTTCTTTGCATAAATGTTTTGTAGATGATCCATTTATATAGCCTATACAGTTTTTTTTTGTTTTAAATTTATAGTTTTGCTTATTTTTAAATAGCATTGTGCTGATTTTCAGGCTCCTAACCAAGCCCCAAAGTTTTAGGAGAATACTGATGTATACCTACTCCAGCTTGCTCCTGTTTGTGTAAAGAGTCTTCATATGCAGAGGAATGGGGAGGGGAGTGTCTGCTAACAGTGGGTGTCCCAGCTACATTTTCAACAGAGCTAAACTGGGAGCTTCTAAGTAAGTTTTTTAATGGTTTTATACTGGATTTTTATATCAGTATCTGTGCATATTATTATTTATAGTAGCGTCTATTACATGCAGTTATATGAAATTGGTGTAAACTGTCCCTTTAGGAGAACTAGCTGATGAGCCTTTTTCCAGAATGTATGAACTGTAGCACTCTAGGAATTAAAAAGGAATTCAAGCAGTATTCTTTAGCTTCACACCAGGAAAGAGAGGTTTTCCTTTCTGATATATGTGCCTGGTTTTCTTGCCTAAATTAGAGTATCAATAACTTGATCAGCTAACCCTCTTTGGGACAGGATTAGGCATTCAATCACCATGCCATCAAATTTAGCGCTTTGAGATCCTTGTGTAAGAAGGTCCTTTCTGAGAGGAAGTCGCCAAGGCAGGCAGGATGATATCTGATCTGCATACCAAGTACTTCAAGGCCACACCGGAGCAATCAGAATTACTGAAGCTTGTTCCTGTTTGATCCTTGTTATCACCCTTGAAAGCAACAAAAATGAAGGAAAGATGTACATGAGATTGAGCAAACAGGGTACTACTAAGCCATTTACAAGGAAACCCTGAGGATCTCAAGACCTGGCACAATACCGGGGGAAACTTATTTTTCTCACTATCTGGTCGAATACCTCTTGATTAAGAGACCATTGTCCCAGGTGAAGGTACTGGCAACTAAGAAAGTCCAATTCTCAATTGTTCACTCCTGGGATGTGAGTCTGCCACCATGTCAGGGACTGCAAGTAGAATCATCGGAGACAGATCTTTGTAACCTTCGTTCCATAAGCAACAGGCTCAATTAAAGAGGTTATAGATGGTATCTGACAAAAGGAACTGCACCTGAAGGCGCTTTTTTATCATGACATCTATGACTTCGATGCATTGAGCCACAAAAGGAAGAAAATTAATTTGTACAAGGGCACGCACCTTCTGTAGCTTAAGACTGCGTTGTTCTGTTTGAGACATGGATATCCAAAGATTAGTATTTAGTGGATAATAATAGAATATCAATAAAATTTATTAGGCAATGCAGGGCATATGAATAGACCGGTCCGGTCGCCAATGGCGAGTAAAAATTATTGCGGGCAAGTAAAATTTAAAATTTACCAGCTTGGCTGGCGATCTCACCATGGCAGCTTTGCGCTATTTTTTGGTTAATACTGCAGCCGCACTATTTTTTTACAGCAGCCCCTTAATACTAGCTTATGGTCCATTGTTAGTGATGTCACGCCAGGACACACTATATTTTTGGAGCATACACACTTTTATTTGGGAGCATTGATACAAGCTTGTGTTCCGGATCGGATTGATGTCACAGCAAACAACCTCGTTAACGGCAGACGCTTTATGTTTTGTGGGGCACAATACTAAGTACATTGTTAGCGATGTCGCAACTGATGCACAATTTTGTATGGACTACAATACCAGCGTAAATAATGAAAGAAAGTGCTGCTCAGGTTTGCATTTTATATTATTCTGACATACCGACCATGCTTCTGGAAGTTACTTTAGCGATGTCACAGCATACGCACTATTTTTTTGGGAGCAGCATTCCGGTAGCAGACACTGCTGCTCAGGTTTACATTAATCTCTATTTTGCAGACTTACTGATAATTCCTGTTCGATTTCAAAGTGATGGTTATATGATGTGGCGCTATCTTAATAATGTCAGTGAACCATCAAAGAAGAAGAAGGTAGATGATGCAGATAAAGAGAAAGGGACAGAGAATACGAAAAGGAAAAGAGAGAGAGATAATTCAAAGACAGCTGGATGATTAATGATAAGGGGGGAAAGAGAGAGTGGCTTGTGTACAACAGCTCAAAACAGGTTATGCTATGTAGTGTATGGCAGGCATTTTCAAACAAACGGAATGCATTTGTGGAAGGTACCAGCACAATGAAACTTGAAGGTATTCGATCACATGAGCTTTCATCAGGGCATCTATGAAGTGTCCAGTGTGAGTCAAACCGCAAATTAAAGCAGACTGAAACACCTGCTGGACAGGCAATCGCTACCATGACAAAGGCACTGACAGAGAAAACTAAATTTATGCTTACCTTGATTTCTTCTATGGTAAGATGAGTCCACGGATTCATCCATTTCTTGTGGGATATTATCCTTCCCTACAGGAAGTGGCAAAGAGCACCACAGCAGAGCTGTCTATATAGCTCCTCCCTTAGCTCCACACCCCAGTCATTCGACCGAAGGTACAGGAAGGAAAAGGAGAAACTACAAGGTGCAGAGGTGACTGAGTTTAAATCAAAAAATATAATCTGTCTTAAAATGACAGGGCGGGCCGTGGACTCGTCAAACGGATGATGCTTTTTAGCCAAAAGGCAAGAGAGGTAGCCGTAGCTTTTTTACCTCTACGTTTTCCAGAATAGACAACAAACAAAGAAGATGTTTGACGAAAATCTTTGGTCGCTTGCAAGTAAAACTTTAAAGCACGAACCACGTCCAAGTTGTGCAATAGACACTCCTTCTTAGAGGAAGGATTAGGACACAGAGAAGGAACAACAATTTCCTGATTAATATTTTTATTAGAAACAACCTTAGGAAGAAATCCAGGTTTGGTACGCAGAACCACCTTATCAGCATGGAAAACAAGATAAGGCGAGTCGCATTGAAATGCAGATAGTTCAGAAACTCTTCGAGCCGAAGAGATAGCAACTAAAAACAGAACTTTCCAAGATAGAAGCTTAATATCTATGGAATGCATAGGTTCAAACGGAACCCCTTGAAGAACTTTAAGAACTAAATTCAAACTCCATGGCGGAGCAACAGGTTTAAACACAGGCTTGATTCTAACTAAAGCCTGACAGAAAGACTGAACGTCTGGAACATCTGCCAGACGTTTGTGCAGTAGAATTGATAAAGCAGATATCTGTCCCTTTAAGGAACTAACTGATAGCCCCTTCTCCAATCCTTTTTGGAGAAAGGAGAAAATCCTAGGAATCCTGATCTTACTCCATGAGTAGCCTTTGGATTCGCACCAATCAAGATATTTACGCCATATCTTATGATAAATTTTCCTAGTGACAGGCTTTCGAGCCTGAATCAAGGTATCTATGACCGACTCAGAGAACCCCCGCTTGGATAAGATCAAGCGTTCAATCTCCAAGCAGTCAGTCGCAGAGAAACTAGATTTGGATGCTGGAACGGACCTTGAAGCAGAAGTTCCTGTCTCAGTGGCAGAGACCAAGGTGGAAGAGATGACATGTCCACCAGGTCTGCATACCAAGTCCTGCATGGTCACGCAGGTGCTATCAAAATCCCCGAAGCTCTCTCCTGTTTGATTCTGGCAATCAAACGAGGAAGGAGAGGAAATGGTGGAAACACATAAGCCAGGTTGAACGACCAGGGTACTGCCAGAGCATCTATCAGTACTGCCTGGGGATCCCTTGACATGGACCCGTAACAAGGAAGTTTGGCATTCTGACGAGACGCCATCAGATCCAATTCTGGTGTGCCCCATTGCTGAATCAATTGTGCAAACACCTCCGGATGGAGTTCCCAATCCCCCGGATGAAAAGTCTGGCGACTTAGAAAATCCGCTTCCCAGTTCTCCACTCCTGGGATATAGATTGCTGACAGATGGCAAGAGTGAGTCTCTGCCCATCGAATTATTTTGGTAACCTCTATCATCGCTAGAGAACTCCTTGTTCCCCCCTGATGATTGATATATGCTACAGTCGTGATATTGTCTGACTGAAATCTTAGGAATCTGGCCGATGCCAGCTGAGGCCACGCCTGAAGCGCGTTGAATATCGCTCTCAGTTCTAGAATATTTATCAGGAGGAGAGCCTCCTCCTGAGTCCATACTGCACCCCAGCCCAATAGGCTGGCGTCCGTCATCACTATGACCCATGCTGGCCTGCGGAAACACATTCCCTTGGACAGATGATCCTGTGACAACCACCACAGAAGAGGGTTTCTGGTCTCTTGATCCATATTTATCTGAGGAGATAAATCTGCATAATCCCCATTCCACTGTTTGAGCATGCAAAGTTGCAGTGGTCTGAGATGCCAGCGAGCAAATGGAACTATGTCCATTGCCGCTACCATTAAACCGATTATCTCCATACACTGAGCCACTGACGGCCGAGGAATGGAATGAAGAACTCGGCAGATGGATGAAATCTTTGATTTCCTGACCTCCGTCAGAAAAATTTTCATGTCCACCGAATCTATCAGACTTCCCAGGAATGGAACTCTTTTGAGAGGGATAAGAGAACTCTTTTTTACATTCACCTTCCACCCGTGAGATCTTAGAAAAGCCAACACGATGTCCATGTGAGACTTGGCTAGTTGGTAAGTTGACGCATGGATTAAGATATCGTCCAGATAAGGCGCCACAGCTATGCCCCGCAGCCTTAGAACCGCCAAAAGGGACCCTAGCACCTTTGTGAAAATTCTGGGAGCCGTGGCCAACCCGAAGGGAAGAGCCACAAACTGGTAATGCTTGTCCAGAAAGGCGAACCTGAGGAACTGGTGATGATCTTTGTGGATAGGAATGTGTAGATACGCATCCTTTAAGTCCACGGTGGTCATATATTGACCCTCCTGGATCATTGGCAAAATTGTCCGAATGGTCTCCATCTTGAAGGATGGGACTCTGAGGAATTTGTTTAGGATCTTGAGATCCAAAATTGGTCTGAAAGTTCCCTCTTTTTTGGGAACCACAAACAGATTGGAGTAGAACCCTTGCCCCTGTTGTGTTTCCGGAACTGGGCAGATCATTCCCATGGAATATAGGTCTTCTACACAGCGTAAGAACGCCTCTCTTTTTGTCTGGTTTACAGACAATTGAGAAAGATGGAATCTCCCCATTGGGGGAGAATCTTTGAAATCTAGAAGGTACCCCTGGGTTACTATTTCTAAAGCCTAGGAGTCCTGAACGTCTCTTGCCCAAGCCTGAGCAAAGAGAGAAAGTCTGCCCCCTACTAGATCCGGTCCCGGATCGGGGGCTACCCCTTCATGCTGTCTTGGTGGCAGCAGCGGCCTCCTTGGCCTGTTTACCCTTGTTCCAAGTCTGGTTAGGTCTCCAGACTGACTTGGATTAAGCAAGATTCCCCTCTTGCTTTGCGACAGGGGAAGAGGAAGTGGGACCACCTTTGAAGTTATGAAAGGAACGAAAATTATTTTGTTTGGTCCTCATCTTATTCGTCTTATCCTGAAGAAGGGCATGGCCTTTCCCTCCAGTGATGTCTGAAATGATCTCTTTCAGTTCGGGCCTGAATAGGGTCTTACCCTTAAAAGGGATGGCTAAAAGCTAAGCCTTAGATGACACATCAGCAGACCAGGACTTAAGCCATAACGCTCTACGCGCTAAAATGGCAAAACCTGAATTCTTCGCCGCTAATTTAGCCAACTGAAAAGCAGCATCTGTAATGAAAGAATTAGCTAGCTTGAGAGCCCTAATTCTATCCAGAATATCCTCCAATGGAGTCTCAACCTGAAGAGCCTCTTCCAGAGCCTCGAACCAAAAGGACGCTGCAGTAGTTAAAGGAACAATGCACGCTATAGGTTGGAGAAGAAAACCTTGATGAACAAATATTTTCTTCAGGAGACCCTCTAATTTTTTATCCATAGGATCTTTAAAAGCACAACTGTCCTCAACAGGTATAGCTGTACGCTTAGCCAGGGTACAAATAGCTCCCTCTACCTTAGGGACCATCTGCCATGAGTCCCGCACGGCGTCTGATATGGGAAACATTTTCTTAAAAGTAGGAGGGGGAGCGAACGGAATACCTGGTCTATCCCACTCCTTAGTAACAATTTCCGAAATCCTCTTAGGGACCGGAAAAACATAATTTATGCTTACCTGATAAATGTATTTCTCTTGTGGTGTATCTAGTCCACGGATCATCCATTACTTGTGGGATATTCTCCTTCCCAACAGGAAGTTGCAAGAGGATCACCCACAGCAGAGCTGCTATATAGCTCCTCCCCTAACTGCCATATCCAGTCATTCGACCGAAAACAAGCAGAGAAAGGAGAAACCATAGGGTGCAGTGGTGACTGTAGTTTAAAATTAAAAAATACCTGCCTAAAAAAAATGACAGGGCAGGCCATGGACTGGATACACCACAAGAGAAATTTATCAGGTAAGCATAAATTATGTTTTCTCTTGTAAGGTGTATCCAGTCCACGGATCATCCATTACTTGTGGGATACCAAAGCTAAAGTACACGGATGAAGGGAGGGACGAGGTAGGTACTTAAACGGAAGATACCACTGCCTGTAAAACCTTTCTCCCAAAAATAGCCTCCGAAGAAGCAAAAGTATCAAATTTGTAGAATTTTGAAAAAGTATGAAGCGAAGACCAAGTCGCCGCCTTGCAAATCTGTTCAACAGAAGCCTCATTTTTAAAGGCCCATGTGGAAGCCACAGCTCTAGTAGAATGAGCTGTAATCCTTTCTGGAGGCTGCTGGCCAGCAGTCTCATAGGCTAATCGGATTATGCTGCTTAGCCAAAAAGAAAAAGAGGTTGCCGAAGCCTATTGACCTCTCCTCTGTCCATAGTAGACAACAAACAAAGCAGATGTTTGACGAAAATCTTTAGTAGCTTGTAAGTAAAACTTTAAAGCACAAACCACGTCCAGATTGTGTAATAGACGTTCCTTCTTTGAAGAAGGATTAGGACACAAAGATGGAACAACAATCTCTTCATTGATATTCTTATTAGATACCACCTTAGAAAAAACCCAGGTTTGGTACGCAGAACTACCTTATCTGTATGAAAGATCAGATAAGGAGAATCACATTGTAAGGCAGATAACTCGGAAACTCTACGAGCCGAGGAAATAGCTACCAAAAAAAGAACTTTCCAAGATAAAAGTTTGATATCTATGGAATGAAGAGGTTCAAACGGAACTCCTTGAAGAACCTTAAGAACCAGATTTAAGCTCCATGGCGGAGCAACAGGTTTAAACACAGGCTTGATTCTAACTAAAGCCTTACAAAATGCCTGAACGTCTGGAACATCTGCCAGACGCTTGTGCAAAAGAATAGACAGAGCAGAAATCTGTCCCTTTAAAGAACTAGCTGACAATCCTTTTTCCAATCCTTCTTGGAGAAAGGATAATATCCTGGGAATACTGACCTTACTCCATGAGTAACCCTTGGATTCACACCAATAAAGATATTTACGCCATATCTTATGGTAAATTTTCCTGGTGACAGGCTTTCGTGCCTGTATTAAGGTATCAATGACTGACTCGGAGAAGCCACGCTTTGATAACATCAAGCGTTCAATCTCCAGGCAGTCAACCTCAGAGAAATTAGATTTGGATGGTTGAAAGGACCTTGAAGTAGAAGGTCCTGTCTCAGCGGCAGAGTCCATGGTGGAAAGGATGACATGTCCACCAGATCTGCATACCAAGTCCTGCGTGGCCACGTAGGTGCTATCAAGATCACCGATGCTCTCTCCTGCTTGATTTTGGCAATCAGACGAGGGAGCAGAGGAAACGGTGGAAACACATAAGCCAGGTTGAAGGACCAAGGCGCTGCTAGAGCATCTATCAGCGTCGCCTTGGGGTCCCTGGACCTGGATCCGTAACAAGGAAGCTTGGCATTCTGGCGAGACGCCATGAGATCCAGTTCTGGTTTGCCCCCACGATGAATCAAGTGCGCAAACACCTCCGGATGGAGTTCCCACATCCCCGGATGAAAAGTCTGTCGACTTAGAAAATCCGCCTCCCAGTTCTCTACACCTGGGATATAGATAGCTGATAGGTGGCAAGAGTGAAACTCTGCCCAGCGAATTATCTTTGAGACTTCTAACATCGCTAGGGAACTCCTTGTTCCCCCTTGATGGTTGATGTAAGCCACAGTCGTGATGTTGTCCGACTGAAATCTGATGAACCTCATTGTCCCTAGCTGAGGCCAAGCCTGAAGAGCATTGAATATCGCTCTTAGTTCCAGAATAAGATTTAGTAGAGGGGACAAATCTTTGTAATCCCCATTCAACTGACTGAGCATGCATAGTTGCAGCGGTCTGAGATGTAGGCGTGCAAACGGCACTATGTCCATTGCCCTGAGCCACCGAAGGGTGAGGAATGGAATAAAGAACACGGCAGAAATTTAGAAGTTTTGATAACCTGGACTCCGTCAGGTAAATTTTCATTTCTACAGAATCTATCAGAGTCCCTAGGAAGGAAACTCTTGTGAGGGGGGATAGAGAACTCTTTTCCTCGTTCACCTTCCACCCATGCGACCTCAGAAATGCCAACACTATGTCCGTATGAGACTTGGTAATTTGGAAGTTTGATGCCTGAATCAGGATGTTGTCTAAATAAGGGGCCCCAGAACCTTCGTAAAAATTCTTGGGGCTGTAGCTAACCCAAAGGGAAGAGCTACAAACTGGTAATGCCTGTCTAGGAAGGCAAACCTGAGAAACCGATGATGATCTTTGTGTATCGGAATGTGAAGATAAGCATCCTTTAAATCCACTGTAGTCATGTATTGACCCTCCTGGATCATAGGTAGGATGGTACGAATAGTCTCCATCTCAAATGATGGAACTCTGAGGAATTTGTTTAAGCTCTTTAGATCCAAAATTGGTCTGAAGGTTCCCTCTTTTTTGGGAACCACAAACAGATTTGAGTAAAATCCCTGTCCCTGTTCCTCCTTTGGAACTGGATGGATCACTTCCATAACTAGGAGGTCTTGTACACAGTGTAAGAATGCCTCTCTCTTTATCTGGTTTGCAGATAATTGTGAAAGGTGAAATCTCCCTTTTGGGGGGGAAGCCTTGAAGTCCAGAAGATATCCCTGGGATATAATTTCCAACGCTCAGGGATCCTGGACATCTCTTGCCCATGCCTGGGCGAAGAGCGAAAGTCTGCCCCCTACTTGATCCGTTACCGGATAGGGGGCCGTTCCTTCATGCTGTCTTAGAGGCAGCAGCAGGCTTTTTGGCCTGCTTACCTTTGTTCCAGGTCTGGTTAGGTCTCCAGACCGTCTTGGACTGAGCAAAAGTTCCCTCTTGTTTTGCATTAGAGGAAGTTAATGCCGCACTTGCCTTGAAGTTTCGAAAGGCACGAAAATTAGACTGTTTGGCCCTTGATTTGGACCTATCCTGAGGAAGGGCATGACCTTTTCCTCCAGTGATATCAGCAATAATCTCCTTCAAACCAGGCCCAAATAGGGTCTGCCCCTTGAAGGGAATGTTAAGCAGCTTAGACTTTGAAGTAACGTCAGCTGACCATGATTTAAGCCATAGCGCTCTGCGCGCCTGGATAGCAAAACCAGAATTCTTAGCCGTTAGTTTAGTCAAATGAACAATGGCATCAGAAACAAAAGAATTGGCTAGCTTAAGTGCTCTAAGCTTGTCAAGTATGTCATCCAATGGAGTCGCTACCTGTAAAGCCTCTTCCAGAGACTCAAACCAGAACGCCGCAGCAGCAGTGACAGGAGCAATGCATGCAAGGGGCTGTAGGATAAAACCTTGTTGAATAAACATTTTCTTAATGTAACCCTCTAACTTTTTATCCATTGGATCTAAAAAAGCACAACTGTCCTCGACAGGGATAGTAGTACGCTTTGCTAGAGTAGAAACTGCTCCCTCCACCTTAGGAACTGTCTGCCATAAGTCCCGTGTGGTGGCGTCTATTGGAAACATTTTTCTAAAAATAGGAGGGGAAGAGAACGGCACACCTGGTCTATCCCATTCCTTAGTAATAATTTCTGTAAACCTTTTAGGTATTGGAAAAACATCAGTGCACACCGGCACTGCATAGTATTTATCCAGTCTACACAATTTCTCTGGCACTGCAATTGTATCACAGTCATTCAGAGCAGCTAAAACCTCCCTGTGTAACACGACGAGGTGTTCAAGCTTAAATTTAAATGTAGAAATATCAAAATCAGGTTGCATCATCTTCCCTGAGTCAGAAACATAACCCACAGAAAGAAGCTCACCTTCTTCAGCTTCTGCATATTGTGAGGCAGTATCAGACATAGCTCTTAAAGCGTCAGTATGCTCTGTATTTCTTCTAACTCCAGAGCTATCTCGCTTTCCTCTAAATTCAGGTAGTCTGGCTAATACCGTCGACATTGTATTATCCATGACTGCCGCCATGTCTTGTAAAGTAAACGCTATGGGCGCCCTAGATGTACTTGGAGCCATTTGAGCATGAGTCCCTTGAGCGGGAGTCAAAGGATCTGACACGTGGGGAGAGTTAGTCGGCATAACTTCCCCCTCGTCAGATTCCTCTGGTGATAAATGTTTTAAAGACAGAATATGATCTTTATTGCTTAAAGTGAAATCAGTACATTTGGTACACATTCTAAGAGGGGGTTCCACCATGGCTTTTAAACATAATGAACAAGGAGTTTCCCCTATGTCAGACATGTTTGTACAGACTAGCAATGAGACTAGCAAGCTTGGAAAACACTTTAAATCAAGTTAACAAGCAAATATAAGAAACTGCACTGTGCCTTTAAGAGAAACAAATTTTGTCAGAATTTGAAAAACAGTGAAAAAAGGCAGTAAATCAAACGAAATTTTTACAGTGTGTATAATAAGCTAACAGAGCATTGCACCCACTTGCAAATGGATGATTAACCCCTTAGTTCAAAAAACGGATCAAAAAAACGATATAGACTTTTTTTAACAGTCACACCAAACTGCCACAGCCTTGCTGTGGGCCTACCTTCCCCAACAAACGATTTTGGAAAGCCTAAGAGCCCTTTAGAGATGTCCTATAGCATTCAGGGGACTCCTGGAGGAAGCTGGATGTCTCAGTCTGTAAAGTTACTGCGCAAAAAAGCGTTAAATTAGGCCCCTCCCACTCATAGTAACACAGTGGAAAGCCTCAGGAAACTGTTTCTAGGCAAATTTAAGCCAGTCATGTGGAAAAAACTAGGCCCCAATAAAGTTTTATCACCAAAGTATATATAAAAACATTTAAACATGCCAGCAAACGTTTTATATTGTAAATATAAAAGAGTATTACCTCAGAAAGTAAGCATGATACAAGTCGCTATTAAATCACTGTATTCAGGCTTACCTTACATAAATGTGGTATCAGCAGCATTTTTCTAGCATTCACATCTTCTAGAAAATAATTTTAACTGCACATACCTCGTAGCAGGATAACCTGCACGCCATTCCCCCGCTGAAGTTACTTCTCTCTTCAGTCATGGGTGAGAACAGCAATGGATCTTAGTTACAACCTGCTAAGATAATAGAAATCACAGGCAGATTCTTCTATTTTACTGCCTGGGACAAAATAGTACAACTCCGGTAACAAACTTTTGATTGAAGCAAGATAACAGCTACATTTCACCACTTTCCTCTTACTACCTTCATGCTTGTTGAGAGTTGCAAGAGAATAACTGGATATCGCAGTTAGGGGAGGAGCTATATAGCAGCTCTGCTGTGGGTGATCCTCTTGCAACTTCCTGTTGGGAAGGAGAATATCCCACAAGTAATGGATGATCCGTGGACTGGATACACCTTACAAGAGAAAACATCAGTGTAGGCAGGAACCTCTTGAAATCTGTCCATTTTACACAATTTCTCTGGAACTACAATAGGGTCACAATCATTCAGAGTCGCTAAAACCTCCCTGAGCAATAAGCGGAGGTGTTCTAGTTTAAATTTAAAAGCCGTCATATCTGAATCTGTCTGAGGGAACATATTTCCTAAGTCAGAAATCTCTCCCTCAGCCAGCAAATCCCTCACTTCAGAACATTGTGAGGGTACATCTGATATAGCTAATAAAGCGCCAGAGGGATCAGCGTTTGTTCTCACACCAGACCTGCTGCGCTTCCCCTGCAACCCAGGCAGCTTAGATAAAACCTCTGTGAGGGTAGTATTCATAACTGCGGCCATATCTTGTAGGGTGAAAGAATTAGACGCACTAAAAGTACTTGGCGTCGCTTGTGCGCTCGTTAACGGTTGTGACACTTGGGGAGAATTAGATGGCATAATCTGATTCTCTTCTGACTGAGAATCATCCTGCGACATACTTTTAGTAGCTAAAATATGTTCTTTACAATTTATAGATCTTTCAGTGCATGAGGGACACATTCTAAGTGGAGGTTCCACAATGGCTTCTAAACATATTGAACATTGACTTTCCTCAATGTCAGACATGTTGAACAGGCTAGTAATGACCACAAACAAGCATGAAAACACTTTATTTAGTGAAAAAAATAACAATCTTAAAAAACGGTACTGCGCCTTTCAGAGAAAAAAAGCATACACGTTCTGCAAAACAGCCTAAACATGCACCAAATTTCTCAATATTTTGTATGTAGACACACTATAGGTAGTTAAGATTGCACCACAAAATATTTTAACAATTAACCCCATAATTTCAAAACCGGATCGAAAATAGGCCCAGATCCGGAAAAAAAAACCTCAGCACCTTGCCACAGCCCTGCTGTGGCCCTAACTGCCCTCAGGGATCGAAAGTGTGGGGTAAAAGCTTCGATTTGGCCCAAAACAGAAGTTAGAGCTTGCTGCTTGCTGACAAACTAACTGCACATCTGAGGCGTGAAAATAGGCCCCGCCCATCTCACTCGATGTTTAGCCTTAAAGAACCACACCAGAGGGGTTATAACTAGCCATGTGGGCTCTAAGACCCTAAAATTAAGCCATGTGTGCCCTAATAAAGTTGCCAAAAACGTTTATTGCCCACAAAAAATGTTAAAGCACTCCCTTCAAAAAAACGTTTGCTCACGAACATTTGCCATTCAGTGTCAACCAAGTAATGCCCTTCTTTTAGCTCTAGAATTACTGCTTACCCTTACCCTCCTGGGTATAATGTCAGCCTTTCTGAAATACACAGTCTCTCCAGAAAAAATATGACTGAACATACCTCATTGCTGCATAGCATGAAACCGTTCCTCACAATGAAGTTTCCTGTACTCCAGCAATGGACCTTAGTTACAAATGCTAAGATCATCATCCTCCAGGCAGCAGTCTTCATCCATCTGCTGCCTGAGAGTAAATAGTACAAACCGGCACCATTTAAAATAACAAACTCTTGCTTGAAGAAATTAAAAACTAATATTTTATCACCTCTTTCACTTTACCCTTCCTAGTACTTAGAGTAGGCAAAGAGAATGACTGGGGGGTGGAGCTAAGGGAGGAGCTATATAGACAGCTCTGCTGTGGTGCTCTTTGCCACTTCCTGTAGGGAAGGATAATATTCCACAAGTAATGGATGAATCCATGGACTCGTCTTACCTTTATAGAAGAAACTAAAACTACTGTTTCACAACGCTCATCATCTTGCTATTAAATCAAGGCCTTTCTCTGACTTTCCAGATCTGTGCAAGTGTATGCTTTTATTGTATTAAGTGTGTTTGGCTTTTCCCTAACTGTCTGCTTAGTTTATAATACTTTCTGTCCAAAATGGTAATTTTTATATCTATTTTGTTTCTATAGACTTGACAAAATGAAGGGTTTGAATGTGGGAGATACCTATCTTAATGCCATATCAGCACGGTCATTTGTAGACTTTATTGCACAGGAAGAAAGAAAACATACAAAAACTAAATATGGAGCTGCCAAGTTTCTTGCAGTCTTGTGTGATCTTCAGTTGATAGTGCAGTGGTGGAGGATGAAATTATTTATGCCAGATTTGCAGTAGAAGGCAAGGTACACACAAGATTTGTGGCTTTGCAGTCAGTTGAAAAATCTGATGCTGAAACAATTTCTCAGGCAGTAAATGCAGCAGTTAGACAACACCTTGACCAGTCGTGGAAGGAGAAACTAGTTGCAATAGGCACTGATGGGGCAGCAGTGATGCTGGGAAAAAAATGTAGGAGTTGTGCAGAAATTAAAAAGACAGAGAAAGCATGTCGTTGCAATTCACTGCATGAGTCATCGCTTGGAGCTCAGTGTCAGGGAAACAGCAGCCAATAATGAAGTTAAATGATCTACTTCTAGGGTTATATTTATTTTATCACAAGTCAGCACTCAACTGTGCAAATCTTAAGAACAGCTATGCTTCTTTGAAAATGAGGACACTATTGCCTACACGAGCAGATGGGACACAATGGCGTGCACTTGACAATTTCCTCAAAGGTTACAAAGCAATCATACAACATCTTGATCAGGTGTGTAGACCTCTGCCCCTTCCCTGTGCTGTCTCTCAATCTCTCCAGCCTTCCCTTTCTCCCCATGTCTCTCAAGCCCATTTTCTCTTCCTCCATTTCACCCTCCCCACTCCTGTTCCTCCCTCTCTGTCCCTTTCCCCCACCTCTAACTCCTTGTATCTCTCCTGTGCTGCTCTCCTTCACTCTCTCTCTCTGCCTCTTTCTCTAGCTCTCCCTCCCTCTCTCTGTCTCTCAAAATTGAGAAACCAAATATCCCAGAGAGAGAGAGAGAGAGAGAGAAAGAATAATACGGAGAGATAAGCAGGGCAATTATGTATACTTTCTGTTTATTTCTAGGTCCAATCTCCTGATGCAAAAGGTGTGAGAAGAAAACAGCAAGCAAAGGCCAGATGATTTTACAGAGCTGCTAGAAGTCTGTCAATGGTCCAGTATGCTTGCTTCATGTATTGATGTGATGTGCTTTTACAGCTATGCAATTTGTCCAACACTCTTCAGCACCAAAATGCAAGTTTTGCAGATGTCCACAACAGTTTGGAAGTGACAAAAAAAACATAATTTATGCTTACCTGATAAATTTATTTCTCTTGTAGTGTGTTCAGTCCACGGGTCATCCATTACTTATGGGATATATTCTCCTCCCCAACAGGAAGTTGCAAGAGGATCACCCAAGCAGAGCTGCTATATAGCTCCTCCCCTCACATGTCATATCCAGTCATTCGACCGAAACAAGACGAGAAAGGAGAAACTATAGGGTGCAGTGGTGACTGGAGTTATAATTTAAAATTTAGAACCTGCCTCAAATAGACAGGGCGGGCCGTGGACTGAACACACTACAAGAGAAATAAATTTATCAGGTAAGCATAAATTATGTTTTCTCTTGTTAAGTGTGTTCAGTCCACGGGTCATCCATTACTTATGGGATACCAATACTAAAGCTAAAGTACACGGATGATGGGAGGGACAAGGCAGGAACACTAAACAGAAGGAACCACTGCCTGTAGAACCTTTCTCCCAAAAACAGCCTCCGAAGAAGCAAAAGTGTCAAATTTGTAAAATTTGGAAAAGGTATGAAGTGAAGACCAAGTTGCAGCCTTGCAAATCTGTTCAACAGAGGATTCATTCTTAAAGGCCCAGGTGGAAGCCACAGCTCTAGTGGAATGAGCTGTAATTCTTTCAGGAGGCTGCTGTCCAGCAGTCTCATAGGCTAAGCGTATTATGCTACGAAGCCAAAAAGAGAGAGAGGTAGCCGAAGCCTTTTGACCTCTCCTCTGTCCAGAGTAAACGACAAACAGAGAAGAAGTTTGTCGAAAATCTTTAGTTGCCTGTAAGTAGAACTTCAGAGCACGGACCACATCTAGATTATGCAAAAGACGTTCCTTCTTTGAAGAAGGATTAGGACATAAGGATGGAACAACAATCTCTTGATTGATATTCTTGTTAGAAACAACCTTAGGTAAAAACCCAGGTTTAGTACGCAGGACTACCTTGTCTGAATGAAAGATCAGATAAGGAGAATCACAATGTAAGGCAGATAACTCAGAGACTCTACGAGCCGAGGAAATAGCCATCAAAAACAGAACTTTCCAAGATAAAAGCTTAATATCAATGGAATGAAGGGGTTCAAACGGAACACCCTGGAGAACTTTAAGAACCAATTTTAAGCTCCACGGAGGAGCAACAGCTTTAAACACAGGCTTAATCCTAGCCAAAGCCTGACAAAAAGCCTGGACGTCTGGATTCTCTGCCAGACGCTTGTGTAAAAGAATAGACAGAGCAGAAATCTGTCCCTTTAGTGAACTAGCGGATAAGCCCTTTTCTAAACCCTCTTGTAGAAAAGACAATATCCTAGGAATCCTAACCTTACTCCATGAGTAACTCTTGGATTCACACCAATATAAATATTTACGCCATATCTTGTGGTAAATTTTTCTGGTAACAGGTTTCCGAGCCTGTATTAATGTATCAATAACCGAATCCGAAAACCCACGCTTTGATAGAATCAAGCGTTCAATTTCCAAGCAGTCAGCCTCAGAGAAATTAGGTTTGGATGGTTGAAAGGACCCTGAATTAGAAGGTCCTGCCTCAGGGGTAGAGACCATGGTGGACAGGACGACATGTCCACTAGGTCTGCATACCAGGTCCTGCGTGGCCACGCAGGCGCTATCAGAATCACTGATGCTCTCTCCTGTTTGATCCTGGCAATCAGACGAGGAAGCAACGGAAAAGGTGGAAACACATAAGCTATGTTGAAAACCCAAGGGGCTGCTAGTGCATCCACCAGCACCGCTCCCGGGTCCCTGGACCTGGATCCGTAACAAGGAAGCTTGGCGTTCTGGCGAGATGCCATGAGATCCAGATCCGGTTTGCCCCAACGAAGAATTAGTTGGGCAAATACCTCCGGGTGAAGTTCCCACTCCCCCGGATAAAAAGTCTGGCGACTTAAAAAATCCGCCTCCCAGTTCTCCACGCCTGGGATGTAGATCGCTGACAGGTGGCAAGAGTGAGACTCTGCCCAGCGAATTATCTTCGAGACTTCCAACATCGCTAGGGAACTCCTGGTTCCCCCTTGATGATTGATGTAAGCCACAGTCGTGATGTTGTCCGACTGAAATCTGATGAACCTCAGTGTTGCCAACTGAGGCCAAGCTAGAAGAGCATTGAATATTGCCCTTAATTCTAGAATGTTTATTGGGAGGAGTTTCTCCTCCTGAGTTCACGATCCCTGAGCCTTCAGGGAGTTCCAGACTGCTCCCCAGCCTAGTAGGCTGGCATCTGTTGTTATAATCGTCCAATCTGGTCTGCGAAAGGACATTCCTTTGGACAGATGAACCCGTGATAACCACCAGAGAAGAGAATCTCTGGTCTCCTGGTCCAGATTTAGCAAAGGGGACAGATCTGAGTAATCCCCGTTCCATTGACTTAGCATGCATAGTTGCAGCGGTCTGAGATGTAGGCGCGCAAATGGCACTATGTCCATCGCCGCGACCATTAAGCCGATTACTTCCATGCACTGAGCTACTGATGGGCTTGGAATGGAGTGAAGGACACGGCAAGCATTGAGAAGTTTTGATAGCCTGGACTCCGTCAGGTAAATCTTCATCTCTACAGAATCTATAAGAGTCCCTAGAAAAGGGACCCTTGTGAGTGGTAACAGAGAACTCTTTTCCACGTTCACTTTCCACCCATGCGACCTCAGAAGTGCTAGAACTATCTCTGTATGAGACTTTGCATTTTGAAAACTTGACGCTTGTATCAGAATGTCGTCTAGGTACGGAGCCACCGCTATGCCTCGTGGTCTTAGTACCGCCAGAAGAGAGCCCAGAACCTTTGTAAAAATTCTCTGGGCCGTAGCCAACCCGAAGGGAAGCGCTACAAACTGGTAATGCCTGTCTAGAAAGGCAAACCTTAGGTACCGATAATGATCTTTGTGAATCGGTATGTGAAGGTAGGCATCCTTTAAATCCACTGTGGTCATATATTGACCCTCTTGGATCATGGGTAGGATGGTCCGAATGGTTTCCATCTTGAACGATGGAACCCTTAGGAATTTGTTTAAGATTTTCAAATCTAAGATTGGTCTGAAGGTTCCCTCTTTCTTGGGAACCACAAACAGATTTGAATAAAACCCTTGCCCCTGTTCCGTCCACGGAACTGGGTGGATCACTCCCATCACTAAGAGGTCTTGTACACATTGTAGAAATGCCTCTTTCTTTACTAGGTTTGTTGATAACCTTGACAGATGAAACCTCCCTTGTGGAGGAGAAGTCTTGAAATCCAGAAGGTATCCCTGAGATGTAATCTCCAGCGTCCAGGGATCCTGTACATCTATTGCCCAAGCCTGGGCGAAGAGAGAGAGTCTGCCCCCCACTAGATCCGTCTCCGGAAAGGGGGCCCTGACTTCATGCTGTCTTAGGGGCGGAAGTAGGCTTTCTGGCCTGCTTGCCCTTGTTCCATGACTGGTTGCTTTTCCAACCCTGTCTGTAACGAGCAGTAGTTCCTTCCTGTTTTGGAGCGGAGGAAGTTGATGCTGCTCCTGCCTTGAAATTACGAAAGGCACGAAAATTAGACTGTTTGGCCTTCGATTTGGCCCTGTCCTGAGGAAGGGTGTGGCCCTTACCTCCAGTAATGTCAGCAATAATTTCCTTCAAGCCGGGCCCGAATAAGGTCTGCCCTTTGAAAGGAATGTTTAGTAATTTAGACTTAGAAGTTACATCTGCTGACCAGGATTTAAGCCAAAGCGCTCTGCAAGCCTGTATGGCGAATCCGGAATTTTTAGCCGTAAGTTTGGTTAAATGCACTACGGCATCCGAAACAAACGCATTAGCCAGCTTAAGGGTTCTAATCTTGCTCAGAGACTCATCCAATGGTGCTGTGCGAATCGCCTCTTCCAGAGACTCAAACCAGAATGCCGCTGCAGCAGTGACAGGCGCAATGCATGCAAGAGGCTGTAATATAAAACCTTGTTGAATAAACATTTTCTTAAGATAACCCTCTAATTTTTTATCCATTGGATCTGAGAAAGCACAGCTATCCTCCACCGGGATAGTGGTACGCTTGGCTAAAGTAGAAACTGCTCCCTACACCTTAGGGACCGTCTGCCATAAGTCTCGTGTGGTGGCATCTATAGGGAACATTTTTCTAAATATCGGAGGAGGGGAAAAAGGCACACCGGGTCTATCCCACTCCTTACTAATAATCTCTGTAAGCCTCTTTGGTATAGGAAAAACGTCAGTACACACCGGCACCGTGTAGTATTTATCCAGCTTACATAATTTCTCTGGGATTGCCACCGTGTCACAATCATTCAGAGCCGCTAACACCTCCCCTAGCAACACGCGGAGGTTCTCAAGCTTAAATTTAAAATTTGAAATTTCTGAATCCGGTCTCCCCGAATCAGAACCGTCACCTACAGAATGAAGCTCTCCGTCCTCATGTTCTGCAAATTGTGACGCAGTATCAGACATGGCTCTCGTGTCATCAGCGTGCTCTGTTCTTAACCCTGTCGCGCTTGCCTCTTAACTCTGGCATATTGTATAACACTTCTTTCATAACATTAGCCATATCATGTAAAGTTATTTGTAAGGGCCTTGATGTACTTGGCGCCTCAATCTCACACACCTCCCGAGCGGGAGACGAAGGTACTGACACGTGAGGAGAGTTAGACGGCATAACTGCCCCCTCGTTGTCTGGTGATAATTTTTTAAGCGGTACAGATTGATTTTTCAAAGTAACATCAATACAATTGGTACACATATTTCTATTGGGCTCCACAACGGCTTTTAAACATAATGAACAAGCAGATTCCTCTGTATCAGACATGTTTAAACAGACTAGCAATGAAGCTAGCAAGCTTGGAAAATACTTTCAATAAGTTTGCAAGCAATATAAAAAACGCTGCAGCGCTTTTAAAAAACACAGTTGAGTAACTAAAGAATAATTCAGTTATAGTCAACAATTCTTTAAATGTATTAATTAGCAGAGGATTACACCCATTAGCAACCTGATGATTAACCCCTCAGTATCCAAAAAAACGGATATCAAATTAATATAAAACGTTTTTATCACAGTCTAACACACTGTCACAGGTCTGCTGTGACTGATTACCTCCCTCAAAAAACGAATTTTGAAGACCCCTGAGCTCTCTAGAGACGTCCTGGATCAAGGAGGAAGAAGCAGGAAGACTGTGCTAGAATTTTAACTGCGCAACAAGGCGCTAAAAAGAGGCCCCTCCCGCTCATTTACAACAGTGTGAGACCTGATATAACGGTTTCTATGCAGAAATATACGTTAGCCATGTGGAAACAAATTCATGCCCAAAGGATTTATCACCAAAGTACCTCACAAAACGAATAACATGCCAGTAAACGTTTTGAAAATAAACTTCTTTAAATGTCATGCAAAGTTATTACTAAGCCTGCAACCAGTCGCTACCACTCCAGATAAGGCTTAAGCATTATTTCAGTATTAACAGTATTTTCACAGTCAAATTCTAGTCCCTAGAAAATAACTCTACTGTGCATACATTTATCAGCCTGATACCAGTCACTACTACTGCATTTAAGGCTGTACTTACATCATACGGGTAACAGCAGTATTTTCTTAGTCAATTCCATTCCCAGAAAATATTGTACTGCACATACCTCATTTGCGGTGGACCCCGCATGCTATTCCCATGTTCTGAAGTTACCCCACTCCTCAGAATGTCGAGAACAGCCAGTGGATCTTAGTTACGCCTGCTAAGATCATAGAAAACGCAGGCAGTTTCTTCCTCCAAATACTGCCTGAGATAGAAAAAACAGCACACTCCGGTGCCATTTAAAATAACAAACTTTTGATTGAAGAATAATTAAGTAAAAACTCCAACTCCTCCCGCGACCTCCTTCTTTGTTGAGGGTTGCAAGAGAATGACTGGATATGACATGTGAGGGGAGGAGCTATATAGCAGCTCTGCTTGGGTGATCCTCTTGCAACTTCCTGTTGGGGAGGAGAATATATCCCATAAGTAATGGATGACCCGTGGACTGAACACACTTAACAAGAGAAAATACTGATCGATCTGAAAGAGAAGTAGGTACTTTTTTGTTTTGTTTTTATGTTTTGTTCTATAAGAGGTTTTGATCTTATGTTCATATATGTTCCAGGTCTGTACCTGGGTCACTTCTTCATTCTATTCAGTATGACGAAGAAGGCACAGCTAGGTTTGAAGGAGTTGAGTCCAAAAGAAAGAATGATGCCTTCAAGAATTCAAAAAAGAAGTTTCTGGAAGCAATACAGTCCAGCTTTGAAGACATTGAAGGAGAAGTTCTTCAGGCAATATCGGTGACATCCTTCAAAACATGGCCTTACAAAGAAAACTCAAAAGGTATTTCTACATTTAACATTTAATTAGAGATTTTCTCTAATGTAAAATACTATTAGGATATATTGAACAAAAAGAGGTTATTGAATTACATATTTTTGTTTAATATGTCTTAATTAGTATAGTTTAGTTTTAGCAGAACAAAAAAATATGCATCAAACGTGTTTGCAAGGAATTTTTTGTTTTCTTTCTTCCAGACTTTGACAATGAAGACATGGGAACTCTGATCAGTCAGTTTCAACCAGTACTAGAGGCACAGGGTGTTAATTGTAGGAAAATAGAGAATGAATGGACAGTTCTTAAGACTAGTTTATATAACAAGAATGACTGGGATAAGCTGAAAACCTGGCCTGAACTCAACAGAGAATTCAGAGATAAATATGGCCATATTCTGAGTTTGATGGACTTGTTCCTAACTTTGCCAGTCAGCACATCAGAATGTGTCAGAGGCTTTTCCAAAATGAAGATGATAAAAAGTGACTAGCGCTCCTCCCTCATAACTTCAACGTTGTCAGATTTAATGATTGTAAACCTTCATTCTGCACCAGTAGATCAATTTGATCCAAGTGACGCAGTAAGGCATTGGGCAACAGCAGGGCCATGAAAGAGAAATGTCACATACTGTCAGGATATCTGGGAATGTTATTAAATATATATATATATATATATATATATATATATATATATATATATATATATAGTTGTGTACACCAAATAATTCATTTTATTTGTTAAACTCCAGATGTGACTGTAACAAGACCAACCCCTCTCTCATTCATCAAAGGAATTGTTTGCATAGTTATATCAAAAAGAACAACATTGGTCCTAGAACTATAAGAGATAAGGTCACATCTAAAGAGCCTTTGATCACGGTCTCAGAAGAAAGGTAACTTCTAATTGATCATTTTTGGATAGCCTTCCCAGGAACTCCTGTGGATAAACAGACATGATGTCTAAGATTTTCTTTTGAGGCCTAATGAGATTTGGAGAACCAGTTTGGCTGCAGAGATGACTAAATATCACCTAGGTATTAAATTGTCCCTGTTGTGTTGAATCCACAAATTCTAGACGTTACATCTAGATGAAGATTAGATAAGCAGAGACACATGTTTTGCATTATAACTTGTAAATTCATTTTTTAATCACAACTTATGTTTAAATCTCAAAAATTAAATATATGCCTTAGACTGTATTAAATGTCTATATCTGGATCTGGGAAAATGCAATTCAGATGTAAATGATTAAATAACAATTGTAATAATCCCACTTTAAAATATGTAACATATTTATATATTTTTTTCTGTCTTCCAGACATCTAAAGGACAAATTGGGATACATATGCTGAGTTAATAAATAGCAATACAGACAATTTAAAATGTCCAATAATTGGTATTTTAAATAATATCCTAGGTGTTTTGTACTCTCAAAGAGAGATATACAGATATGAAATATTAATCTGTATGGGACAGTAATCCAATGTAGATATAATTATATGAAAATGATATATGTTTGCTGATCTCAAGGTATGTATGTCATATTAAGATGATTCTGGGGAAAGCAAATGATCGATAATGTAATCGCTAGAAACATGCTGGTATTTAGTATTGGAGTAATCAGAAAAATTACATTATATTATCCCATCTATAATTAAAATTGTAAATGATTAATGCAAAAAGTTATAGTATGTTAAATAATCACTATATAGGGAGATATTTGGATTGATGGTGAGACTGTATTTGCTGGTTGTCTGCTGCCCCCTAGGAGATTGGAACTGGTATGACAGCCAAATAAATTGTCTATTAGAACACATGCAGAGCCAGTCAGGGAGGCGTCTCCCAAAATAACCTATGAGAAGTTCAGATCCAAGGGCGTATCACAGACAAGCTCCCCAAGGGCCTATCATATCATTTTACCAATGATTAAGAGAATTTTTCTGGTAACAGGTTTCCGAGCCTGTATTAATGTATCAATAACCGAATCCGAAAACCCACGCTTTGATAGAATCAAGCGTTCAATTTCCAAGCAGTCAGCCTCAGAGAAATTAGGTTTGGATGGTTGAAAGGACCCTGAATTAGAAGGTCCTGCCTCAGGGGTAGAGACCATGGTGGACAGGACGACATGTCCACTAGGTCTGCATACCAGGTCCTGCGTGGCCACGCAGGCGCTATCAGAATCACTGATGCTCTCTCCTGTTTGATCCTGGCAATCAGACGAGGAAGCAACGGAAAAGGTGGAAACACATAAGCTATGTTGAAAACCCAAGGGGCTGCTAGTGCATCCACCAGCACCGCTCCCGGGTCCCTGGACCTGGATCCGTAACAAGGAAGCTTGGCGTTCTGGCGAGATGCCATGAGATCCAGATCCGGTTTGCCCCAACGAAGAATTAGTTGGGCAAATACCTCCGGGTGAAGTTCCCACTCCCCCGGATGAAAAGTCTGGCGACTTAAAAAATCTGCCTCCCAGTTCTCCACGCCTGGGATGTAGATCGCTGACAGGTGGCAAGAGTGAGACTCTGCCCAGCGAATTATCTTCGAGACTTCCAACATCGCTAGGGAACTCCTGGTTCCCCCTTGATGATTGATGTAAGCCACAGTCGTGATGTTGTCCGACTGAAATCTGATGAACCTCAGTGTTGCCAACTGAGGCCAAGCTAGAAGAGCATTGAATATTGCCCTTAATTCTAGAATGTTTATTGGGAGGAGTTTCTCCTCCTGAGTTCACGATCCCTGAGCCTTCAGGGAGTTCCAGACTGCTCCCCAGCCTAGTAGGCTGGCATCTGTTGTTACAATCGTCCAATCTGGTCTGCGAAAGGACATTCCTTTGGACAGATGAACCCGTGATAACCACCAGAGAAGAGAATCTCTGGTCTCCTGGTCCAGATTTAGCAAAGGGGACAGATCTGAGTAATCCCCGTTCCATTGACTTAGCATGCATAGTTGCAGCGGTCTGAGATGTAGGCGCGCAAATGGCACTATGTCCATCGCCGCGACCATTAAGCCGATCACTTCCATGCACTGAGCTACTGATGGGCTTGGAATGGAGTGAAGGACACGGCAAGCATTGAGAAGTTTTGATAGCCTGGACTCCGTCAGGTAAATCTTCATCTCTACAGAATCTATAAGAGTCCCTAGAAAAGGGACCCTTGTGAGTGGTAACAGAGAACTCTTTTCCACGTTCACTTTCCACCCATGCGACCTCAGAAATGCTAGAACTATCTCTGTATGAGACTTAGCATTTTGAAAACTTGACGCTTGTATCAGAATGTCGTCTAGGTACGGAGCCACCGCTATGCCTCGTGGTCTTAGTACCGCCAGAAGAGAGCCCAGAACCTTTGTAAAAATTCTCGGGGCCGTAGCCAACCCGAAGGGAAGCGCTACAAACTGGTAATGCCTGTCTAGAAAGGCAAACCTTAGGTACCGATAATGATCTTTGTGAATCGGTATGTGAAGGTAGGCATCCTTTAAATCCACTGTGGTCATATATTGACCCTCTTGGATCATGGGTAGGATGGTCCGAATGGTTTCCATCTTGAACGATGGAACCCTTAGGAATTTGTTTAAGATTTTTAAATCTAAGATTGGTCTGAAGGTTCCCTCTTTCTTGGGAACCACAAACAGATTTGAATAAAACCCTTGCCCCTGTTCCGTCCGCGGAACTGGGTGGATCACTCCCATCACTAAGAGGTCTTGTACACATTGTAGAAATGCCTCTTTCTTTACTAGGTTTGTTGATAACCTTGACAGATGAAACCTCCCTTGTGGAGGAGAAGTCTTGAAATCCAGAAGGTATCCCTGAAATATAATCTCCAGCGTCCAGGGATCCTGTACATCTCTTGCCCAAGCCTGGGCAAAGAGAGAGAGTCTGCCCCCCACTAGATCCGTCTCTGGAAAGGGGGCCCTGACTTCATGCTGTCTTAGGGGCGGAAGTAGGCTTTCTGGCCTGCTTGCCCTTGTTCCATGACTGGTTGCTTTTCCAACCCTGTCTTTAACGAGCAGTAGTTCCTTCCTGTTTTGGAGCGGAGGAAGTTGATGCTGCTCCTGCCTTGAAATTACGAAAGGCACTTTGGCCTTCGATTTGGCTCTGTCCTGAGGAAGAGTGTGGCCCTTACCTCCAGTAATGTCAGCAATAATTTCCTTCAAGCCGGGCCCGAATAAGGTCTGCCCTTTGAAAGGAATGCTTAGTAATTTAGACTTAGAAGTTACATCTGCTGACCAGGATTTAAGCCAAAGCGCTCTGCGCGCCTGTATGGCGAATCCGGAATTTTTAGCCGTAAGTTTGGTTAAATGCACTACGGCATCCGAAACAAACGCATTAGCCAGCTTAAGGGTTCTAATCTTGCTCAGAGACTCATCCAATGGTGCTGTGCGAATCGCCTCTTCCAGAGACTCAAACCAGAATGCCGCTGCAGCAGTGACAGGCGCAATGCATGCAAGAGGCTGTAATATAAAACCTTGTTGAATAAACATTTTCTTAAGATAACCCTCTAATTTTTTATCCATTGGATCTGAGAAAGCACAGCTATCCTCCACCGGGATAGTGGTACGCTTGGCTAAAGTAGAAACTGCTCCCTCCACCTTAGGGACTGTCTGCCATAAGTCTCGTGTGGTGGCGTCTATAGGGAACATTTTTCTAAATATCGGAGGAGGGGAAAAAGGCACACCGGGTCTATCCCACTCCTTACTAATAATCTCTGTAAGCCTCTTTGGTATAGGAAAAACGTCAGTACACACCGGCACCGTGTAGTATTTATCCAGCTTACATAATTTCTCTGGGATTGCCACCGTGTCACAATCATTCAGAGCCGCTAACACCTCCCCTAGCAACACGCGGAGGTTCTCAAGCTTAAATTTAAAATTTGAAATTTCTGAATTCGGTCTCCCCGAATCAGAACCGTCACCCACAGAATGAAGCTCTCCGTCCTCATGTTCTGCAAATTGTGACGCAGTATCAGACATGGCTCTCGTGTCATCAGCGCGCTCTGTCCTTAACCCAGAACTGTCGCGCTTGCCTCTTAACTCTGGCATATTGTATAATACTTCTTTCATAACATTAGCCATATCATTTAAAGTGATTTGTAAGGGCCTTGATGTACTTGGCGCCTCAATCTCACACACCTCCCGAGCGGGAGACGAAGGTACTAACACGTGAGGAGAGTTAGACGGCATAACTGCCCCCTCGTTGTCTGGTGATAATTTTTTAAGCGGTACAGATTGATTTTTCAAAGTAACATCAATACAATTGGTACACATATTTCTATTGGGCTCCACAACGGCTTTTAAACATAATGAACAAGCAGATTCCTCTGTATCAGACATGTTTAAACAGACTAGCAATGAAGCTAGCAAGCTTGGAAAATACTTTCAATAAGTTTGCAAGCAATATAAAAAACGCTGCAGCGCTTTTAAAAAACACAGTTGAGTAACTAAAGAATAATTCAGTTATAGTCAACAATTCTTTAAATGTATTAATTAGCAGAGGATTGCACCCATTAGCAACCGGATGATTAACCCCTCAGTACCCAAAAAAACGGATATCAAATTAATATAAAACGTTTTTATCACAGTCTAACACACTGTCACAGGTCTGCTGTGACTGATTACCTCCCTCAAAAAACGAATTTTGAAGACCCCTGAGCTCTCTAGAGACGTCCTGGATCAAGGAGGAAGAAGCAGGAAGACTGTGCTAGAATTTTAACTGCGCAACAAGGCGCTAAAAAGAGGCCCCTCCCGCTCATTTACAACAGTGGGAGACCTGATATAACGGTTTCTATGCAGAAATATACGTTAGCCATGTGGAAAAAAATTCATGCCCAAAGGACCTCACAAAATGAATAACATGCCAGTAAACGTTTTCAAAATAAACTTCTTTAAATGTCATGCAAAGTTATTACTAAGCCTGCAACCAGTCGCTACCACTCCAGATAAGGCTTAAGCATTATTTCAGTATTAACAGTATTTTCACAGTCAAATTCTAGTCCCTAGAAAATAACTCTACTGTGCATACATTTATCAGCCTGATACCAGTCACTACTACTGCATTTAAGGCTGTACTTACATCATACGGGTAACAGCAGTATTTTCTTAGTCAATTCCATTCCCAGAAAATATTGTACTGCACATACCTCATTTGCGGTGGACCCCGCATGCTATTCCCATGTTCTGAAGTTACCCCACTCCTCAGAATGTCGAGAACAGCCAGTGGATCTTAGTTACGCCTGCTAAGATCATAGAAAACGCAGGCAGTTTCTTCCTCCAAATACTGCCTGAGATAGAAAAAACAGCACACTCCGGTGCCATTTAAAATAACAAACTTTTGATTGAAGAATAATTAAGTAAAAACTCCAACTCCTCCCGCGACCTCCTTCTTTGTTGAGGGTTGCAAGAGAATGACTGGATATGACATGTGAGGGGAGGAGCTATATAGCAGCTCTGCTTGGGTGATCCTCTTGCAACTTCCTGTTGGGGAGGAGAATATATCCCATAAGTAATGGATGACCCGTGGACTGAACACACTTAACAAGAGAAAATACTGATCGCTCTGAAAGAGAAGTAGGTACTTTTTTGTTTTGTTTTTATGTTTTGTTCTATAAGAGGTTTTGATCTTATGTTCATATATGTTCCAGGTCTGTACCTGGGTCACTTCTTCATTCTATTCAGTATGACAAAGAAGGCACAGCTAGGTTTGAAGGAGTTGAGTCCAAAAGAAAGAATGATGCCTTCAAGAATTCAAAAAAGAAGTTTCTGGAAGCAATACAGTCCAGCTTTGAAGACATTGAAGGAGAAGTTCTTCAGGCAATATCGGTGACATCCTTCAAAACATGGCCTTACAAAGAAAACTCAAAAGGTATTTCTACATTTAACATTTAATTAGAGATTTTCTCTAATGTAAAATACTATTAGGATATATTGAACAAAAAGAGGTTATTGAATTACATATTTTTGTTTAATATGTCTTAATTAGTATAGTTTAGTTTTAGCAGAACAAAAAAATATGCATCAAACGTGTTTGCAAGGAATTTTTTGTTTTCTTTCTTCCAGACTTTGACAATGAAGACATGGGAACTCTGATCAGTCAGTTTCAACCAGTACTAGAGGCACAGGGTGTTAATTGTAGGAAAATAGAGAATGAATGGACAGTTCTTAAGACTAGTTTATATAACAAGAATGACTGGGATAAGCTGAAAACCTGGCCTGAACTCAACAGAGAATTCAGAGATAAATATGGCCATATTCTGAGTTTGATGGACTTGTTCCTAACTTTGCCAGTCAGCACATCAGGATGTGTCAGAGGCTTTTCCAAAATAAAGATGATAAAAAGTGACTAGCGCTCCTCCCTCATAACTTCAACATTGTCAGATTTAATGATTGTAAACCTTCATTCTGCACCAGTAGATCAATTTGATCCAAGTGATGCAGTAAGGCATTGGGCAACAGCAGGGCCATGAAAGAGAAATGTCACATACTGTCAGGATATCTGGGAATGTTATTATATATATATATATTATTTCATATATATATATATATATATATATATATGGTTGTGTACACCAAATAATTCATTTTATTTGTTAAACTCCAGATGTGACTGTAACAAGACCAACCCCTCTCTCATTCATCAAAGGAATTGTTTGCATAGTTATATCAAAAACATTGGTCCTAGAACTATAAGAGATAAGGTCACATCTAAAGAGCCTTTGATCACGGTCTCAGAAGAAAGGTAACTTCTAATTTATCATTTTTGGATAGCCTTCCCAGGAACTCCTGTGGATAAACAGACATGATGTCTAAGATTTTCTTTTGAGGCCTAATGAGATTTGGAGAACCAGTTTGGCTGGAGAGATGACTAAATATCACCTAGGTATTAAATTGTCCCTGTTGTGTTGAATCCACAAATTCTAGACGTTACATCTAGATGAAGATTAGATAAGCAGAGACACATGTTTTGCATTATAACTTGTAAATTCATTTTTTAATCACAACTTATGTTTAAATCTCAAAAATTAAATATATGCCTTAGACTGTATTAAATGTCTATATCTGGATCTGGGAAAATGCAATTCAGATGTAAATGATTAAATAACAATTGTAATAATCCCACTTTAAAATATGTAACATATTTATATATTTTTTTCTGTCTTCCAGACATCTAAAGGACAAATTGGGATACATATGCTGAGTTAATAAATAGCAATACAGACAATTTAAAATGTCCAATAATTGGTATTTTAAATAATATCCTAGGTGTTTTGTACTCTCAAAGAGAGATATACAGATATGAAATATTAATCTGTATGGGACAGTAATCCAATGTAGATATAATTATATGAAAATGACATATGTTTGCTGATCTCAAGGTATGTATGTCATATTAAGATGATTCTGGGGAAAGCAAATGATCGACAATGTAATCGCTAGAAACATGCTGGTATTTAGTATTGGAGTAATCAGAAAAATTACATTATATTATCCCATCTATAATTAAAATTGTAAATGATTAATGCAAAAAGTTATAGTATGTTAAATAATCACTATATAGGGAGATATTTGGATTGATGGTGAGACTGTATTTGCTGGTTGTCTGCTGCCCCCTAGGAGATTGGAACTGGTATGACAGCCAAATAAATTGTCTATTAGAACACATGCAGAGCCAGTCAGGGAGGCGTCTCCCAAAATAACCTATGAGAAGTTCAGATCCAAGGGCGTATCACAGACAAGCTTCCGAAGGGCCTATCATATCGTTTTACCAATGATTAAGAGAATATAAGCTGAATGCAAGAGGAGAGACAGGCTGGCTAGTTTTTTGCTGAACTCCGGACTGATAACTTGCTGCGTTGGAACACAGTCACTATAAGCAAAATCGGGTTACCTTTTTATTATCCATATTGCAAATACCCTTATTTCATATGAGGTGAAACAAGAAGTTCTAGAAGCTGAATTATCGATTTGGTTATTTTGGTGAAGTATACGCGATTGATAAATATATATATAATATTTAAATCAAAGGTATTTGGTAACTATAACTAAATTGCAGTTAGCAATTTTAAAAGGGCACTTTGTATTTTAGCTTGCGTTCATAATCCCGTGTAATTTAAAACTAGTCATTAATGCTAAGTAATTTATCTTTGCATATATATATATATATATATATATATATATATATGTGTGTGTGTATATATATATATATATATATATATATATATATATATATATATATATATATATATTAGAATTTGTCTAAATTTTAGATAATTAAGAATTTATTTCAGCTTAGATAAATTGGCATATAAACTGGCTGTTTACATTAAGAATATATATATAACTTCTGGTGTTTTAATTAGAATTGTATAGAATAATTTTGTGGGCTAAATAGCTTAATTGTACTGGTCTGTATGTTAGTGGCTCATATCTTGGTATCTCATTATGGTATTTTAATGCAACTCTGATTTGGGAGATTATTGTGAATAAGGTTAATTCTAAAGGTACATTTGTACATTTGTAAAGAATAGTGTAACAGTTTAAACTTGTATATTTTAATTCATATCTGGTTTTCTAGAAATATAATTCAATGTGTCTATACATTTTAACTAATATAAAGAATTTAGGAATTGACATTAATAGATTGTTTTGTATATGCATTTTATTGGGAGTTCATTTTAAAGAATAATTATCAAATATATTGTATTATAACCCGGGCATATACTGACAATACAAAAGATCTACAAATGAAACATCAAATTTAGTAATTGCTGAGGTTGCTGAGGTTCCAATCCCTTTTGATCATCTTGAAAATGATGAGGAGCAAGCAGAAGAGTTTGAGGTGTCAAGACTTAATGAGGGTTATGATTGTGAGTTTAACTTCCCAGAGCACTCTGACTTAGAGTGACATCTGTTAACAGTTTCAATGTTTCATGTGCAGCATAGATTAGGTACTTTGTGTATTGACTTCAATACAATGACTGAGGCTCAGTTACTAATTTTATTTTCAATATTTCATTAAAATATATCAATACTAGTTCACTAAAAGTCTAATTTTGCACTATTCCGTAGTTCAATGATTGTATAATTGGACCAATGTCAGGAATGTATACAAAAATAAAGAATACAAATTTGTGAGATTATAACAACAAGGTGTACTTTGTCCTTTTTAACGTATAATTTTTAGTATTATCATTTATTTGTATAGTGCCGCAAAATTCCGTAATGTACACACATGCAGATACGCACGGGTGAGTACATTTTCTTGCGGGCTGGTAATTTTTTTCAGTTATTCGCCCTGGTGTGCGAGTTAATTTTTTAGGTAATCATAGGCCCTGGCAATGCTAAAAATATATAAGTGCATATATACATTTTCCACACTATACAAATAAACAGAACAATCAAAAGTAAAAAAATTATAAAATAATGAAACAAAAGTGAGTCCAAATTGGACAAATGTGAATCACAATTAGAAGGAAAAAAAAATGTGCATCCAAATTGGAAAAAACAAAAATGCCCCAATAGATTCGGATAATAATTTTTGTTTTCCAAAATATTTTTCTTTAGGCAATAATCCAAAATTATACCTTTAGTGAAACACAAAAGATAAAAAAACTAACATTGTGTACACTGTATACAAAACTATAATCTCCTGCATAAGTTAAAACGCTTACTGGGAATAAAATACTAGAAGCGTGCAGTAGAAAAGCCAGAGACAGCCGTATTGATACCAAATCCTATTATAGAACTCAGGAACGACACTTTGTTCTGAGGGGCTTTGGTAGGTTGATTTTCCAGCCACGATTGGAAAGTAACTGAAGAACCTTACATCACCTAAATGTAGCCCCCAATCAGCAAGCGCTACCCAGGGTGCTGATCCAAAAATGGGCTCCTAAGCTTACAATTCTGCTTTTAAAATAAAGATACCAAGAGAACGAAGAAAAATTGGTAATAGTAGTAAATAAGAAATTTGCTTAAAATCGCATGCTCTATCTGAATCATGAAAGAAAACATTTGGGTTTCATATCCCTTTAATAATAGCAAGAGTATAAATGGATCTGGGATGGAAAACGAGCTGTCTCAGATTTGTCTGAGCTAGTTTGCAGGGACAAATCATACATGATAGAGAACATCAGCACGTCCAATAAAATCCTTGTGTTTATTCAGATTCAAATCCACAAAGACAAACGCTGTTTCCTAGTCATGTCATTTGAAAAGCAATGATTACAAAACTAATAGTTTCTAGTAACAAGCCTCCACAAGAAGTCTGATGCAAAAAGTAGTTCTACTATTTAGCATATAAATATAAATATATATATATATATATATATATATATATATATATATATATATATTTTAATGGACTTTGCAAGCTTTTTCTTTGATCTATATAGAAGATGGCATAACAATATGTTCATGTACTTAAAGTGAAGGTAAACTTTGGTGAATGAAAGCCCGTTTTTAAAAAATACTATTAAAAACAGGGGCACTTTCATTCATCAAAGTTTACAAAGCAGCCGTTTTGTTAAAAAAATTACCTTTTTTTCTTTTCACAGATAGAGCAGCTTCCCCCACCTAGAGATCCTCTATTTACACGTGAGCAATGACTAATCCTGCTTCCTCCAATCAGAGCTTTCCCCCCAGGGTAGTCATTGCCTGAGGCCATGCTGTGATTGGAGGAAGCAGGATTAGTCATTGCTGACGTGTGAATAGAGGATCTCTAGGTGGGGGAAGCTGCTATAGCAGTGAAAAGAAAAAAAGGTAATTTTTTTAACAAAACGGCTGCTTTGTAAACTTTGATGAATGAAAGTGCCCCTGTTTTTAATAGTATTTTTAAAAAAACAGGCTTTCATTCACCAAAGTTTACCTTTACTTTAAATAAATAGTTTTCTTGTCAAACTTGCATAGGCTTGTCCCTCAGTCTCCACCAGTAAATCAGCAGCAGTGACGATTACCAGGAAGCACAAAAGCAATACTGCAGTATTAAATTAAACCACTTTTAGTTAACATATTGTATCTCATTATGTTATCACTTTGTGTACACGCACATCACATGCCTCCTTATCTTATATTTGTCTGTAATGCAAAGCTCAATACTTAAGAAAGAACAATGGAAAATTATAATGTTATTAGTTATAGTTTCTACATCGCACTTGGAGTGCATTTTTTTCTGCTGGCTGTGTTTACATTGCCTGTCAATAGCCTGGACTTAAAGGGACAGTCTAGTTAAAATTCTTCTAGAGTGTAAGTTCCCACGGGAATAGGGCCCTCAATTCCCCCTGTATGTGTTTGTAAGTTTTGTCCTGTCTCTTACAAGTTTTATATCATTGTTTTAATGAAATGAATTGTATCCATGGACAGTGCTGCGGAATATGTTGGCGCTTCATAAATAAAGTATAATAATAATAATAATTAAACTTTCATGATTCAGATAGAACATGTAATTTTAAACAACTTTCCAATTTACTTTTATCGTCAAATTTGCTTTGTTCTCTTGGTAATTCTTAGTTGAAAGCTAAACTTAGGTAGACTCATATGCTAATTTCTAAGCCCTGAAAGTCCGGCTCTAATCGCAGAGCATTTTGACAGTTTTTCACAGCTAGGGGGCGTTAGTTCATGTGTGTCATATAGATAACATTGTGCTCATGCCCGTGGAATTACCTAGGAGTCAGCACCAATTGGCTAAAATGCAAGTCTGTCAAAAGAACTGAAATACGGGGGCAGTCTGCAGAGGCTTAGATACAAGGTAATCACCCAGGTAAAGTGTAAAGAGTATATTAATATAATCATGTGGGTTATGCAAAACTGGGGAATGGGTAATAAACGACTATCTTTTTACACAATACAAATTCTGGAGTAGACTGTCCCTTTAAGTATAGAAACTTTCAGTATATGTGGGGATACCATGGGCTAAATCAGCTATTTAAAATGCTGAAATAAGGATAAATTAGCTACTTGTAAACAATTTACACTACAGCAGGTAATATGGACCAATGGGAACAAATTAAAGGGGAGATTTTTGGGGGATAAAACTGTCCTTTTAACTAGAGCACAGGTGAAATAATCAACTGTGGGTGAGTGCAGCTTAGTAACCATGTTACCATTCAGCTGATTAGTTCACTTGTGCTCTAGTTGCGATATAATGAATAAAGGTCCTGAAGACTGGGTTTGGGAAACACTGCTTTAAAATGACTCACGCTAAATCTAAATAGCAACAGAGTGAAACAAAATACTAACTGAACCAAAAAAACATTTCTTTAACAATAACAAACCACCTGGGACTGCTTAGGAACTAAATGCACTTTAGAAAAGTACAAAACAAATATAAAAAACAACCTATTCCCAACATTGTATTGTGAAATTAGATACTGACTGTACAGAGTCACTAGAACAAATTAAAATATGTTATTTTTTGTGATTATTACCATTTCCATCAAATCCCACCCAAAAAACTAAATATATATATATATATATATATATATATATATATATATATATATATATATATATATATATATATATATATATATATATATATATATATATATATATATATAAACAAATTGCGTAATACTAGGACTAACAATCCCAACTCCTAACCAAAAACAACGCCCACACATACACAATTCCAAAAGATTCACTAACAATTCAAAGCAATTCACTATTAAATATGAAACAAATGTAACAGCACAAATGGAAGAGTCCAGACAGATCCATCAAATGTTTTTTAGTGTCAGAGTTTATCAATACTTCTTTCTATATCCACAAATTTTGGCATTAAAGGGTCAGTCAAGTCCAAAATAAACTTTTGTGATTCAGATAGGGCATGTAATTTTAAACAACTTTCCAATTTACTTTTATCACCAATTTTGCTTTGTACTCCTAGTATTCTTAGTTGAAAGCTAAACCTAGGTAGGCTCATATGCTAACTTCTTAGACCTTGAAGGCCGCCTCTAATCTGAATGCATTTTGACCGTTTTTCATCACTAGAGGGCGTTATTTCATGTGTGTCATAGAAATAACATTGAGCTCACGCACGTGAAGTTACCTAGGAGTCAGCACTAACTGGCTAAAATGCAAGTCTGTCAAAAGAACTGAAATAAGGGGGCAGTTTGCGGAGGCTTAGGTACAAGGTAATCAAAGAGGTAAAAAGTATATTAATATAATAGTGTTGGTTATGCAAAACTGGGGAATGGGAAATAAAGGGATTGTCTATCTTTTTAAACAACAAAATTTCTGGTGTTGACTGTCCCTTTAAAGGAATATGAAATGCAGCTATATACAAGCAGTGGCACAATAATAACATAAATTATGCTTACCTGATAATTTCCTTTTCTTCTGATGGAAAGAGTCCACAGCTGCATTCATTACTTTTGGGAAATGAGAACCTGGCCACCAGAAGGAGGCAAAGACAACCCAGCCAAAGGCTTAAATACTCCTCCCATCCCCCAGTCATTCTGCTGAGGAACAAGGAACAATAGAAGAAATATCAGGGTGAAAGGTGCCAGAAGAATATAAGGACGCCCCACATAAAATATACGGGTGGAGAGCTGTGGACTCTTTCCATCAGAAGAAAAGGAAATTATCAGGTAAGCATAATTTATTTTTTTCTTTTTAAATGGAAAGAGTCCACAGTTGCATTCATTACTTTTGGGAAAACAATATCCAAGCTATAGAGGACACTGAATGCTAAGATGGGAGGGTACAATAGGCGGCCCATACTGAGGGCACCAGGCCTGAACCTCTACCCAATAAAAAAAACCGCTTCATCCGAAGCCAAAAACATTTCAAGAGGAAATGCCCCAATGACACTGACTCGCAGTGTCCAGAAGCCAAACCAGAGACTGCAAATGGACTTGACTGAGCCAACAGTCCTCCAGGTGACACCGTTGCCCAACAAGCGGTCCCCAACTGCTCATCTCCACAAATGAAGGAGACACCACCTAAAACCTCCAAGGGAACAAGGCAATGGAGAACCAAGGAAACCGAAAGGTCCCCTAATACAAAAAGAACACCTCCACAAGTGAGCCCAGTTCACAGAGACCCAAAGGGGCCCAAAACAGAGAAAGGAGGCCACGCCTAAACCAAGCGAAACCCGGGATAAGACCGGGCACAGAGACAGAACAGACGTCTCTCCAACATCCTGCAAGCATGGAATGCAACTGAAGAGGCAAAGTCCTCCCAGTGTCTGACCATAGAATACCAAAATATTCGACTATGAAAAAGTGTGTAATACACCCAGATGAAAAACTCCAAGTTTGAGAACACAGAGTCCATAACACGACGACACAGAGGGTAAATGCGAGAAAGAAGAAGCAGTCAAGCAAGAAACAGAACGCAAAAGCAACCCGAGACAGAGGGCACATTCCAGGCAACCCAAGTAGCCGGACCTACACACAGGTCCCTAAAAAGGGGAACACAAAACCTCCATCGAGGCCCCCCTGGAAGGAAGTATACCCTCAGATCCAGAAGGAAGAGTAAACCCTCTTCTAATCAGTAGAGCAAGTTGAAGGAAAATCTATACTCTAGCAGACTAAGCTAATAGGATAGACACAACAAAGCTCACACATCTAAAGGAGACTGCAACCACTAGGCCATCCTGACCTGCAGACTCACACCCAGCTGGACCAACAACCCAGCCTCAGGGATCCAAGACAGGGGAACAAAAGAATCCTGAAAAGGTACAGGAACAAGCGTAAGGATAGCACAACCATCCCCACAGAGTACAAGCACAATCCAACTCTGAAAACAGACAACAAGGCCATAGACCAAAGGATCTATCAAATAAAGGCCCAAAAAGTCTGCTTGGAGCCAGCAAGACCCCAGGGGGAACCAATCCCACCTTTCCGCCTACCCTCCAGGAGAAGCCCCAAACAAGGACTCTATCTCCATAGGGAGGAAATTATCCCTAAAGAAAAGGGATGATGCCGGAAGGGCAACAACTGTCCACAAGGCCCAAAATCCCCGGCAAATGGGAAGAGAAATTCCCAACACAGACGTCCTAGAAAAGGACCCCCCTGCAAGTAGCTTGCCGAGCAGAGGCACAGCCAACCCATTCGCCTGCAGAGCAGGGAATCCATGGGAACACTGGCAAGCTGACCATGGGAATGCAACCCTAAGGCGCACCAGAAATTGGACATCCAACACCAGCAGCTGGGTATGAACCAGCCACCCTTGAGGCTCAAGCCACACAGCCAACCACCAGATGACAGGGCTACTCTGTGACAAAGAGTAAAAAATACTCCGAGAACCTGGCCAACCATGACCAGGTCAGGTAGATGTAGCAAGGACATAGCCCAAGTTCCCACTACCGTGGAACACCCCGACCAGCACTGAGATCCAAGATTCCAAACCCACCCAAGACTGGGTCAGGAAAAAGGCCAAGCAAAGCTTCAGCAACCGGAAGTCTCAGGGAGAAAAACAGGTCCGGGTATCCAATAGTTCAAGCAAATATTTTCTAGAACTAAACATCCCAACTGGCCAAAAAGCCAGAAAATGCAGATAGCGAGAGAACTCGAAAGCCCCGACCAAAGGAAGGAACCACCCCTAGCTAAAGTCCAACGCTCCAAGGAGCAAGGCTACAAGTCGTATGAAGATACTTCTCAGAGCTTCAGGACAACCAAGGGATACCTCGAGGTCAAAAAAATCCTACTAGCAGGACTAGTCTCCCTAACACCTCCGCACAAGCAGAGGACACAAGGAAAAGAAGGCATTAAGCCTACCCAGCTGCGGAAAACCCAGAGCTAAACAAAGTCCCCGCAGGGAACAACCATCAACCGGAAACACAGATCCCTAAAAGGAGATCCACTCACCCGGAGACAATGGAAGAAGACTCAAAGGTCTCTTATAACTCAGACAGACAGTACATGTCAAGAGTAAGAGCTGCATCTAGATACACTATAAACAGCTTACGCGTACACCTGCAAGGTAGAGCTGCAACTGGTTTCAAACTGCTAGACAGCTATCCTGTACAAGCTGTTGGATCAAGCCCAAAAGGACAAATCCAGAGGCCTAAAAATAAAGGCCATACCGCTCAATAGCGGTAAGGGGCATTAAGCCCTCCCACCCTCCACCACATGGGGGAGGAAAACTCTAAGTTCTGATGAATTCAGATGTCAGAGTGATGCAGCGGAAAACTCCCCTGCCCGGTCATCTATGACTGAAGGCTATAAGGACTGAAACAATACTTCCCACCTCACGGACCCACAGGTCCTCTCGAATGCTTAGTTGAACATGAAAAAACAATGATAACCTGAGCACTCGGCGCTTCTACTGAACCAGCTGAGAAGAACAGCGCCACATGTCTGAACAGCCGCAAGACCAAACAAATCCGACAGGACAAGCCTGCACCTAGGGTCCCAACCAGCAAGCTGCATAAATTCTCCCTCGTAGGGGAAAAAACAGAAAACAGACATTTTTAACATAGGACTAACATGTCCAAAACAACTTCTGAAGAAGTAATAAAGAGTATCAATCTCAGAAGGTTCTTGAAGGAAACAAAAACAAATAAAAGACATCCCATCGGATATAAATAAAATATAAGGCAACCCGGAGGTTAACGCCCAAAAAGGCACAGGCCTACCAGCAGGACCAACCAAACGGAGCCCTATCTTACAAAACTGGGAAAGATCTCAAACAAATGACAATCAGGAGATTACTTCATCCCCACATGTCTAATGAGGTGCACCATTCGAATTATCAGACTGAAAATCCCCGTATCTGGTAACGATAGGGTCATTAAAAAACTGAAAAACATGTCTGAGCAACACGCGAAGGCGTGCAATCCTGTAACGAAAAGGGACAGATACACCCGCGGGGAACTGTAGAGACTCTCCCCAAGTCGGAAGGCCCGGGACAATAGGGCATATGCACATTCTCAAATAAACGTCTGGACTCTGGATTGCATCAGCCAATAGGATTTTTTCAACCTTAATTCCAATTGGCTGATAGAGCCAATTGGAATCTAAGTGACGCCATCTTGGATGGCGTCATTTAAAGGAACCTTCATTCGTCGTTAGTCATCGGAAAGAAGAGGATGCTCCACGTCGGATGTCTTGAAGATGGACCCGCTCCGCGCCGGATGGATGAAGATAGAAGATGCCGTCTGGATGAAGACTTCTGCCCGTCTGGAGGACCACTTCTCCTGGCTTGGATGAAGACTTCTTCCGGCTTCTTTGAGGACTTCTTGCCGCTTCATTGAGGACTTCTCCCGGCTTCAGTGGGGATGGATGTCCGGTCTTCAAAACTGTAAGTGGAGCTTCAGGGGTTAGTGTTAGGTTCTTTTAAGGGTTTATTGGGTGGCTTTTATTTTTAGGTTAGGGTTTGGGCCGCAATAGAGCTAAATGCCCTTTTAAGGGCAATGCTCATACAAATGCCATTTTCAGGGCAATGGGGAGCTTAGGTTTTTTAGTTAGGGTTTTATTTGGGGGGTTGGTTGTGTGGGTGGTGGGTTTTACTGTTGGGGGGGTTGTTTGTATTTTTTTTTCAGGTAAAAGAGCTGATTTCTTTGCGGCAATGCCCCACAAAAAGGAAATTTATGCTTACCTGATAAATGTATTTCTTTTACGATATGACGAGTCCACGGATTTCATCCTTACTTATGGGATATCGCCTCCTGGTCAGCAGGAGGAGGCATAGAGCTCCACAGCAGAGCTGTATATATAGCCCCTCCCTTCCCTCCCCCTCCAGTCATTCAACCAAAGTTAGGAAGAGAAAGGAAAGGCCAAGGAGCAGAGGTGACTGAAGTTTAACAAAAAAAAATAAAAACCTGTCTTTTAGAAAAAATAACAGGGTGGGCCGTGGACTCGTCATATCGTAAAAGAAATACATTTATCAGGTAAGCATAAATTTCCTTTTCTTTTACAAGATATGACGAGTCCACAGATTTCATCCTTACTTATGGTATACAATACCAAAGCTATAGGCCACGGATGAAAGGGAGGGACAAGACAGGAACCTAAAGGGAAGGCACCGCTACTTGAAGAACCTTTCTCCCAAAAACAGCCTCAGATGAAGCAAAAGTATCAAATTTGGAAAATTTGGAAAAAGTATGAAGAGACAACCAAGTTGCAGCCTTGGAAATCTGTTCAACAGAAGCATCATTCTTAAATGCCCATGAGGAAGCCACAGCCCTAGTAGAATGAGCCGTAATTCGCTCTGGAGGCTGCTGTCCAGCAGTCTCATATTATGCAACACGGATGATACTCTTCAGCCAAAAAGAAAGAGAGGTAGCCGTAGCTTTCTGATCCCTACGTTTCCCAGCAAATACAACAAATAATGAAGAAGTTTGACGAAATTATTTAGTTTCCTGCAAGTAGAACTTCAAGGCACAGACTACGTCTAAATTATGTAACAGACATTCCTTCTTAGAAGAAGGACACAAGGAACGAACAACAATTTCCTGATTAATATCCTTGTTAGAAACAACCTTAGGAAGAAAACCAGGTTTGGTACGTAACACCACCTTATAAGCATGGAAAATAAGATAAGGAGAATCACATTGTAAAGCTGAAAGCTCAGAAACTCTGCGAGCAGAAGAAATAGCAACCAAAAATAAAACTTTCCAAGATAATAACTTAATATCTATGGAATGCATGGGTTCAAATGGAACCCCTTGAAGAACTTTAAGAACTAAATTCAAACTCCAAGGAGGAGCAATTGGTCTAAACACAGGCCTGATTCTAGTCAGAGCCTGACAAAAAGATTGAACATCTGGAACATCTGCCAGACGCTTGTGCAGCACAGTAGACAAAGCAGAAAACTGTCCCTTTAAGGAACTTGCTGACAACCCTTTCTCCAATCCTTCTTGGAGAAAAGATAAAATCCTGGGAATCCGGGCCTTACTCCATGAGTAACCCTTGGATTTGCACCAATAAAGATATTTACGCCATATCTTATGGTAAATCCTTCTAGTAACAGGTTTACGTGCCTGAATCAAGGTATCAATGACAGCATCAGAAAAACCTCGCTTAGATAAAATTAAGCGTTCAATCTCCAAGCAGTCAGCTGTAGAGAAATTAGATTTGGATGATGAAAGGGACCCTGAATGAGAAGGTCCTGCCTCAATGGAAGCCTCCACGGTGGCAGAGAGGACATGTCCACCAGATCGGCATACCAAGTCCTGCGAGGCCCCGCAGGAGCGATTAGAATCACCGAAGCCTTCTCCTGTTTGATCCTTGCAATCACCCGGGGAAGGAGAGCAAGCGGTGGGAACACATAAGCTAGGTTGAATGACCGAGGCACTGCCAATGCATCTATCAGTTTGGCCTGAGGATCCCTGGACCTGGATCTGTACCTTGGGAGCTTGGCATTCTGAAGAGATGCCATCAGATTCAATTCCGGACTGCCCCACCTGAGAATCAGAGAGGCAAAGACTTCCGGGTGGAGTTCCCATTCCCCCGGATGAAATGTCTACCTGCTCAAAAAATCCGCCTCCCAGTTGTCCACACCTGGGATGTAGATTGCTGACAGATAACAAGAGTGAGCCTCCGCCCACTGAATTATCTTGGATACTTCTGTCATCGCTAAGGAACTCCTTGTCCCTCCCTGATGATTGATGTAAGCCACAGTCGTGATGTTGTCCGACTGAAATAGGATGAATTTGGCTGAAGTAAACGAGGCCAAGCTTGAAGCGCATTGAATATTGCTCTCAACTCCAGAATGTTGATGGGAAGTAGAGACTCTGCTCAAGTCCACACTCCCTGAGCCTTCAGAGAATTCCAGACTGCACCCCATCCTAGTAGACTGGCGTCCATTGTCACTATCACCCATGAAGGTCTGCAGAAGCACGTCCCTTGAGACAGATGATCCAGCGTCTCTTGTCTCCTGATCCAGATCTATCTGAGGAGACAAATCTGCATAATCTCCATTCCACTGCCTGAGCATGCTCAGTTGTAGAGGTCTGAGATGAAAACGAGCAAAGGGAATGATATCCATTGCCGCCACCATCAATCCAATTACCTCCATGCACTGAGCCACTGATGGCCGAGGATTAGACTGAAGGGTTCGGCATGTATTCAGAATCTTTAACCTTCTGACCTCCGTCAAGTAGATTTTCATGGATATGGAATCTATTAGAGTTCCCAGGAAAGGAACCCTTGTCTGTTGAATTAGTGAACTCTTTTCTAGATTCACCTTCCACCCATGAGTCCTTAGAAAGGACAGAACCATGTCGGTATGAGACTTTGTCAGTTGGTAAGACGCCTGGATTAGAATATCGTCCAGATAAGGCGCCACTGCAATGCCCCGCGGTCTGAGAACCACTAGCAAAGATCCTAGAACCTTCGTGAAGATCCTGGGTGCCGTGGCCAGAAACTGGTGAAGATCTCTGTGGATAGGAATGTGAAGATATGCATCCTTTAAATCCACAGTAGTCATATATTGACCCTCCTGGATCAAAGGAAGAATTGTCCGAATTGTCTCCATCTTGAAGGATGGGACTCTGAGAAACTTGTTTAGACTCTTGAGGTCTAAAATGGGTCTGAACGTTCCCTCTTTTTTGGGAACCACGAAAAGATTTGAGTAAAACCCCTGCCCCTGTTCCTGTATTGGAACGGGACGAATTACTCCCATAGTGGAGAGGTCTTTTACACAACGTAAGAACGCCTCTCTTTTTGTCTGGTCTACAGACGTGAAAGAAGAACCCTTCCCCTTGGGAGGGAATTTTTGAACTCCAGGTGATACCCCTGGGACACGATCTCTAGTGTCCAGGGATCCTAAACGTCTCTTGTCCAAGCCTGGACAAAGAAAGAAAGTCTACCCCCTACTAGATCCGGTCCCGGATCGGGGGCCGCCCCTTCATGCTGTCTTGGGAGCAGCAGAGGGCTTCTTGGGTTGTTTACCCTTGTTCCAAGCCTGATTGGGTCTCCAGACGGGCTTGGCTTGTGCCAAGTTCCCTTCCTGTTTAGTGGAAGAAGGGATTCCCTTGAAATTTCGAAAGGAACGAAAATTACTCTGTCTCCTTTATTTAGATGTCTTATCCTGAGGGAGGAGGTGACCCTTACCTCCCGTAATGTCAGAAATTATCTCTTTCAATACAGGCCCGAATAGGGTCTTTCCTTTGAAAGGAATAGTCAAAAGCTTTGATTTAGAGGATACATCGGCAGACCAGGATTTTAACCATAAAACTCTACGCGCTAGAATGGCAAATCCTGCATTTTTAGCCGCCAACTTGGCGATTTGAAAAGCGGCATCTGTAATAAAAGAATTTGCCAGCTTAAGGGCCTTAATTCTGTCTAGAATTTCCTCTAAAGGAGTCTTAAGAGACTCCTCTAAGGCGTCAAACCAAAAAGCAGCCGCAGTTGTAACTGGTACAATACAAGACGTTGGTTGTAATAGAAAACCCTGGTGAATAAAAAGCTTCTTTAGAAGACCCTCCAATTTTTTATCCATAGGATCTCTGAAAGCACAACTGTCCTCAATAGGAATAGTTGTACGCTTAGCCAGGGTAGATATAGCTCCCTCCACCTTAGGGACTGTTTGCCAAGAATCCCGAACAGTGTCAGCTATAGGATACATTTTCTTAAAAACAGAATTTATGTTTACCTGATAAATTACTTTCTCCAACGGTGTGTCCGGTCCACGGCGTCATCCTTACTTGTGGGATATTCTCTTCCCCAACAGGAAATGGCAAAGAGCCCAGCAAAGCTGGTCACATGATCCCTCCTAGGCTCCGCCTACCCCAGTCATTCGGCCGACGTTAAGGAGGAATATTTGCATAGGAGAAACCATATGATACCGTGGTGACTGTAGTTAAAGAAAATAAATTATCAGACCTGATTAAAAAAACCAGGGCGGGCCGTGGACCGGACACACCGTTGGAGAAAGTAATTTATCAGGTAAACATAAATTCTGTTTTCTCCAACATAGGTGTGTCCGGTCCACGGCGTCATCCTTACTTGTGGGAACCAATACCAAAGCTTTAGGACACGGATGAAGGGAGGGAGCAAATCAGGTCACCTAAATGGAAGGCACCACGGCTTGCAAAACCTTTCTCCCAAAAATAGCCTCAGAAGAAGCAAAAGTATCAAACTTGTAAAATTTGGTAAAAGTGTGCAGTGAAGACCAAGTCGCTGCCCTACATATCTGATCAACAGAAGCCTCGTTCTTGAAGGCCCATGTGGAAGCCACAGCCCTAGTGGAATGAGCTGTGATTCTTTCGGGAGGCTGCCGTCCGGCAGTCTCGTAAGCCAATCTGATGATGCTTTTAATCCAAAAAGAGAGAGAGGTAGAAGTTGCTTTTTGACCTCTCCTTTTACCGGAATAAACAACAAACAAGGAAGATGTTTGTCTAAAATCCTTTGTAGCATCTAAATAGAATTTTAGAGCGCGAACAACATCCAAGTTGTGCAACAAACGTTCCTTCTTCGAAACTGGTTTCGGACACAGAGAAGGTACGATAATCTCCTGGTCAATGTTTTTGTTAGAAACAACTTTTGGAAGAAAACCAGGTTTAGTACGTAAAACCACCTTATCTGCATGGAACACCAGATAAGGAGGAGAACACTGCAGAGCAGATAGTTCCGAAACTCTTCTAGCAGAAGAAATTGCAACCAAAAACAAAACTTTCCAAGATAATAACTTAATATCAACGGAATGTAAGGGTTCAAACGGAACCCCCTGAAGAACTGAAAGAACTAAGTTGAGACTCCAAGGAGGAGTCAAAGGTTTGTAAACAGGCTTGATTCTAACCAGAGCCTGAACAAAGGCTTGAACATCTGGCACAGCTGCCAGCTTTTTGTGAAGTAACACAGACAAGGCAGAAATCTGTCCCTTCAGGGAACTTGCAGATAATCCTTTTTCCAATCCTTCTTGAAGGAAGGATAGAATCTTAGGAATCTTAACCTTGTCCCAAGGGAATCCTTTAGATTCACACCAACAGATATATTTTTTCCAAATTTTGTGGTAAATCTTTCTAGTTACAGGCTTTCTGGCCTGAACAAGAGTATCGATAACAGAATCTGAGAACCCTCGCTTCGATAAGATCAAGCGTTCAATCTCCAAGCAGTCAGCTGGAGTGAAACCAGATTCGGATGTTCGAACGGACCCTGAACAAGAAGGTCTCGTCTCAAAGGTAGCTTCCAAGGTGGAGCCGATGACATATTCACCAGATCTGCATACCAAGTCCTGCGTGGCCACGCAGGAGCTATCAAGATCACCGACGCCCTCTCCTGATTGATCCTGGCTACCAGCCTGGGAATGAGAGGAAACGGCGGGAACACATAAGCTAGTTTGAAGGTCCAAGGTGCTACTAGTGCATCCACTAGAGCCGCCTTGGGATCCCTGGATCTGGACCCGTAGCAAGGAACTTTGAAGTTCTGACGAGAGGCCATCAGATCCATGTCTGGAATGCCCCACAGCTGAGTGACTTGGGCAAAGATTTCCGGATGGAGTTCCCACTCCCCCGGATGCAATGTCTGACGACTCAGAAAATCCGCTTCCCAATTTTCCACTCCTGGGATGTGGATAGCAGACAGGTGGCAGGAGTGAGACTCCGCCCATAGAATGATTTTGGTCACTTCTTCCATCGCTAGGGAACTCCTTGTTCCCCCCTGATGGTTGATGTACGCAACAGTTGTCATGTTGTCTGATTGAAACCGTATGAACTTGGCCCTCGCTAGCTGAGGCCAAGCCTTGAGAGCATTGAATATCGCTCTCAGTTCCAGAATATTTATCGGTAGAAGAGATTCTTCCCGAGACCAAAGACCCTGAGCTTTCAGGGATCCCCAGACCGCGCCCCAGCCCATCAGACTGGCGTCGGTCGTGACAATGACCCACTCTGGTCTGCGGAATGTCATCCCTTGTGACAGGTTGTCCAGGGACAGCCACCAACGGAGTGAGTCTCTGGTCCTCTGATTTACTTGTATCTTCGGAGACAAGTCTGTATAGTCCCCATTCCACTGACTGAGCATGCACAGTTGTAATGGTCTTAGATGAATGCGCGCAAAAGGAACTATGTCCATTGCCGCTACCATCAAACCTATCACTTCCATGCACTGCGCTATGGAAGGAAGAGGAACGGAATGAAGTATCCGACAAGAGTCTAGAAGTTTTGTTTTTCTGGCCTCTGTCAGAAAAATCCTCATTTCTAAGGAGTCTATTATTGTTCCCAAGAAGGGAACCCTTGTTGACGGAGATAGAGAACTCTTTTCCACGTTCACTTTCCATCCGTGAGATCTGAGAAAGGCCAGGACAATGTCCGTGTGAGCCTTTGCTTGAGGAAGGGACGACGCTTGAATCAGAATGTCGTCCAAGTAAGGTACTACAGCAATGCCCCTTGGTCTTAGCACAGCTAGAAGGGACCCTAGTACCTTTGTGAAAATCCTTGGAGCAGTGGCTAATCCGAAAGGAAGCGCCACGAACTGGTAATGCTTGTCCAGGAATGCGAACCGTAGGAACCGATGATGTTCCTTGTGGATAGGAATATGTAGATACGCATCCTTTAAATCCACCGTGGTCATGAATTGACCTTCCTGGATGGAAGGAAGAATAGTTCGAATGGTTTCCATCTTGAACGATGGAACCTTGAGAACTTGTTTAAGATCTTGAGATCTAAGATTGGTCTGAACGTTCCCTCTTTTTTGGGAACTATGAACAGATTGGAGTAGAACCCCATCCCTTGTTCTCCTAATGGAACAGGATGAATCACTCCCATTTTTAACAGGTCTTCTACACAATGTAAGAATGCCTGTCTTTTTATATGGTCTGAAGACAACTGAGACCTGTGGAACCTCCCCCTTGGGGGAAGCCCCTTGAATTCCAGAAGATAACCTTGGGAGACTATTTCTAGCGCCCAAGGATCCAGAACATCTCTTGCCCAAGCCTGAGCGAAGAGAGAGAGTCTGCCCCCCACCAGATCCGGTCCCGGATCGGGGGCCAACATTTCATGCTGTCTTGGTAGCAGTGGCAGGTTTCTTGGCCTGCTTTCCCTTGTTCCAGCCTTGCATTGGTCTCCAAGCTGGCTTGGCTTGAGAAGTGTTACCCTCTTGCTTAGAGGACGTAGCACTTTGGGCCGGTCCGTTTCTACGAAAGGGACGAAAATTAGGTTTATTTTTTGCCTTGAAAGGCCGATCCTGAGGAAGGGCGTGGCCCTTACCCCCAGTGATATCAGAGATAATCTCTTTCAAGTCAGGGCCAAACAGCGTTTTCCCCTTGAAAGGAATGTTAAGTAGCTTGTTCTTGGAAGACGCATCAGCTGACCAAGATTTCAACCAAAGCGCTCTGCGCGCCACAATAGCAAACCCAGAATTCTTAGCCGCTAACCTAGCCAATTGCAAAATGGCGTCTAGGGTGAAAGAATTAGCCAATTTTAGAGCATTGATTCTGTCCATAATCTCCTCATAAGGAGGAGAATCACTATCGACCGCCTTTATCAGCTCATCGAACCAGAAACATGCGGCTGTAGCGACAGGGACAATGCATGAAATTGGTTGTAGAAGGTAACCCTGCTGAACAAACATCTTTTTAAGTAAACCTTCTAATTTTTTATCCATAGGATCTTTGAAAGCACAACTATCCTCTATGGGTATAGTGGTGCGTTTGTTTAAAGTGGAAACCGCTCCCTCGACCTTGGGGACTGTCTGCCATAAGTCCTTTCTGGGGTCGACCATAGGAAACAATTTTTTAAATATGGGGGAGGGACGAAAGGAATACCGGGCCTTTCCCATTCTTTATTAACAATGTCCGCCACCCGCTTGGGTATAGGAAAAGCTTCTGGGAGCCCCGGGACCTCTAGGAACTTGTCCATTTTACATAGTTTCTCTGGGATGACCAACTTGTCACAATCATCCAGAGTGGATAATACCTCCTTAAGCAGAATGCGGAGATGTTCCAACTTAAATTTAAACGTAATCACATCAGGTTCAGCTTGTTGAGAAATGTTCCCTGAATCAGTAATTTCTCCCTCAGACAAAACCTCCCTGGCCCCATCAGACTGGGTTAGGGGCCCTTCAGAACCATTATTATCAGCGTCGTCATGCTCTTCAGTATCTAAAACAGAGCAGTCGCGCTTACGCTGATAAGTGTTCATTTTGGCTAAAATGTTTTTGACAGAATTATCCATTACAGCCGTTAATTGTTGCATAGTAAGGAGTATTGGCGCGCTAGATGTACTAGGGGCCTCCTGAGTGGGCAAGACTCGTGTAGACGAAGGAGGGAATGATGCAGTACCATGCTTACTCCCCTCACTTGAGGAATCATCTTGGGCATCATTGTCATTGTCACATAAATCACATTTATTTAAATGAATAGGAATTCTGGCTTCCCCACATTCAGAACACAGTCTATCTGGTAGTTCAGACATGTTAAACAGGCATAAACTTGATAACAAAGTACAAAAAACGTTTTAAAATAAAACCGTTACTGTCACTTTAAATTTTAAACTGAACACACTTTATTACTGCAATTGCGAAAAAATATGAAGGAATTGTTCAAAATTCACCAAATTTTCACCACAGTGTCTTAAAGCCTTAAAAGTATTGCACCCCAAATTTGGAAGCTTTAACCCTTAAAATAACGGAACCGGAGCCGTTTTTAACTTTAACCCCTTTACAGTCCCTGGTATCTGCTTTGCTGAGACCCAACCAAGCCCAAAGGGGAATACGATACCAAATGAAGCCTTCAGAAGTCTTTTCTAAGTATCAGAGCTCCTCTCACATGCGACTGCATGTCATGCCTCTCAAAAACAAGTGCGCAACACCGGCGCGAAAATGAGGCTCTGCCTATGATTTGGGAAAGCCCCTAAAGAATAAGGTGTCTAAAACAGTGCCTGCCGATATTATTATATCAAAATACCCAGATTAAATGATTCCTCAAGGCTAAATATGTGTTAATAATGAATCGATTTAGCCCAGAAAAAGTCTACAGTCTTAATAAGCCCTTGTGAAGCCCTTATTTACGATCTTAATAAACATGGCTTACCGGATCCCATAGGGAAAATGACAGCTTCCAGCATTACATCGTCTTGTTAGAATGTGTCATACCTCAAGCAGCAAGAGACTGCTCACTGTTCCCCCAACTGAAGTTAATTGCTCTCAACAGTCCTTTGTGGAACAGCCATGGATTTTAGTGACGGTTGCTAAAATCATTTTCCTCATACAAACAGAAATCTTCATCTCTTTTCTGTTTCTGAGTAAATAGTACATACCAGCACTATTTTAAAATAACAAACTCTTGATTGAATAATAAAAACTACAGTTAAACACTAAAAAACTCTAAGCCATCTCCGTGGAGATGTTGCCTGTACAACGGCAAAGAGAATGACTGGGGTAGGCGGAGCCTAGGAGGGATCATGTGACCAGCTTTGCTGGGCTCTTTGCCATTTCCTGTTGGGGAAGAGAATATCCCACAAGTAAGGATGACGCCGTGGACCGGACACACCTATGTTGGAGAAATTAGGAGAGGGTGAGAACGGGATACCCGGTCTTTCCCATTCCTGCAAAATAATTTCCGAAATTCTCTTAGGAACTGGAAACACATCCGAATAAGCAGGGACCTCTAAATATTTGTCCATCTTACACAATTTCTCTGGTGGTATCACTATACAGTCACAATCATCCAGAGTCGCTAAAACCTCCCGAAGTAACAGGCGGAGGTGTTCCAGCTTAAATCTAAAGGACATGACGTCCGAGTCAGTCTGAGGTAATGCACTCCCGAGTCGGAGAGTTCCCCCTCAGACAGAAGTTCCCTACCCCCCAACTCAGACCCCTGTGAGGTTACATCGGAGATAGCCATCAAGGCGTCAGAAGTTGCAGGGACCACATGGGTCTCAGTCCTGCTACGTTTGCCCTGTAACACTGGCAACTTAGACAAGACTTCTGTGAGGGTGGATGACATAACTGCAGCCATATCCTGCAAGGTGAATGAAGTAGAGGCCGTTGAGGAACATGGCGTTGTTTGCATGGGCGTTAAAGGCTGTGACGCTTGGGGAGAAATCAGCGGCATACCCTGAGTCTCATTGGTCTGAGAGCAATCTCCAGGCATATCTTTATTAGAAAATATTTTCTCTTTACATTGTAAGGCCCTCTCTAAACAAGTGTCACATAGTGTAACTGGGGGTTCCACAATGGCATTTAGACACATAGGACATGTGCTTTGTTCAATGTCCTCCATGATACACAGAAAAACAAGCAAATTTGGTCGTTACAAATATTTTCTATAACAGAGTAGGTACTGTGTCTTTAAAAGAAAATCCGTCTCTGTAAAAATCGTCCGTATAGGCAGATGGACCGAAAAAACAAACCTCCTTAATTACAGGGATGTACTCCCTGTGACATATAACTTTAAGGGGAAATAACACATATTTATAAGAAGAAAAAATTCAGTCACCCCGCTGCAGCGGCTCCTACCTCCACCTGTATCGAGACCTCTTCACCCGGCGCACCTACGATTGCTTGTACTATATTTCAACAAGCGCACTAGGAGCCGTGAAGAAAATGCTGCTGTCGGAACCCAGTAGAAGCAACAACTGCGCAAAAGCGCGCTAACACAAAGCCCCGCCCATTGTGGGCGTAAACAAGTTGCGGAGAACCACAAACAGAGCCGCCATGTTTTGTATCATCATAAAGCCAAAACTGCATACTCCCAGTGTCAGCCTATGTATTCAATGTCCTCCAACTCTTAATAAAAAGTTGCCCAAACATTGTGTGTCCCCACAATCTCCTAGCGCTTCTAGTCCTTAACGTATCTGAGTCGCACTAGAATGTCTGGGAAAAACATATAATATATGACAGTTCTCAGACCCTGTATTAGTGAGAATCTGCATAGTGCCACCGATAAAAACAACATAACAGTTCTCAATCTCTTAGCATTAGTGAGAATCTGTATACTGTCCAAATGAAGCCTTTAAGCCTGTGTTCCCTGATAGAAAACAAGATTATAGCACAGTCACTTTTGAGACAAGCTGCAGAGCCCCAGAAAGAAAAGACTGCACTTACCTTCATGTTGAGGAACAACATGAGAAATTCACATTGTCAAGAGGTCTCTTCTCCCTCCTGAGATCCTGTGAAGACAGATAGGCCTTAGTTAATTCTCTCCAAGACCAATACTGAAGAGCAGTATAATGATGGGAGGCACAGTGCAGGGTAAAACCTCACCAGATCCCATAATCATAACTTCCAGAACTGCTCCTATAGAAAAATAGTACACATCATCACCATTTAAAAATAAAAAACTCTTGATTGAAGAATCTAAACTAACACCTCACTTTACTTCTCTCCTATCACTAACGCAGGCAAAGAGAATGACTGGGGGGGAGGGAAGGGAGGGGCTATATATACAGCTCTGCTGTGGAGCTCTTTGCCTCCTCCTGCTGACCAGGAGGCGATATCCCATAAGTAAGGATGAAATCCGTGGACTCGTCATGTCTTGTAAAAGAAAGGCCCTTTTAAGGGCTATTGGTAGTTTAGTTTAGGCTAGGGTTTTTTTTTTTTGGGGGGGGGAGCTTTTTATTTTGATAGGGCTATTAGATTAGGTGTAATTAGTTTAAATATCTTGAAATTTGTTTTTTATTTTGTGTAATTTAGTGTTTGTTTTTTTGTAATTTAGTTAATTGTATTTAATTTAGGTAATTTATTTAATTGTAGTGTAGTGTTAGGTGGTAGTGTAACTTAGGTTAGGTTTTATTTTACAGGTAAATTTGTATTTATTTTAGTTAGGTAGTTATTAAATAGTTAATAACTATTTAGTAACTATTCTACCTAGTTAAAATAAATACAAACTTGCCTGTGAAATAAAAATAAACCTAAGCTAGATACAATGTAACTATTAGTTATATTGTAGCTAGCTTAGGGTTTATTTTACAGGTAAGTATTTAGTTTTAAATAGGAATGATTTAGTTATTAATTGTAGGGGTTTTTTTAGATTTATTTGAATTATATTTAAGTTAGGGGGTGTTAGGGTGTTACGGTTACCCTTAGTCTCGCTGAGAGATGGACCGCTTAGTAGCCTGGATCCCTATTGCTAAAGAGGGGAGAAGCTGCTTTCCATAGTATTCTATATGAGTCTCGCAAATATAGAATAATCTCCCTTAGCTGCAGTACAGCTAGGATACCCTTCTGCCCACAAAAACGAGTCAACGCTGCGATTGAGGGTCAAACAAGAACTCAGGACTGGGATGCCCAGCCTGCTTTTTATTAAGGTTACATGCACACAGGGCACTCCCAGGGGGAGAGGGGGGGAAGCACAAAATCCCCCATCACACATTTAGATAGAGAGCACTGTCCTTTGACAGGCCACAATAGGATTACAGTACTTAAGATAACAAGTTTACAAGTTCATCTTATCAATTAGCAGTCTGGCTCCAGAGGTGATTAGACAATAGTTTCTAAAAGCTGAAAAAAAAGTTAACTCTTTATGAAATGATACTTGTTACGGTTTTCTTGGAGCCCTTCTTAGGCGCTGGCTTGGCTGGTTCAGGCATTGCTGCTGGGAAATAAGCTCTTCACAACAAAATAACTAATGCTTCTGTAACAGTGCTCCCTTTCTGTGGAACACTCTGGCAGACACGGTCTGACCCCTTTTCGGGGCAGACTAAGGCTGTCCAGACCGCTGGTTATGCGGGGCTGAGGTCGGTTTGTCTGGACAACCCGTCGGCGTTGCCATTCTGTTTCCCAGGTCTGTAAGTAATGGTGAAATTGAAGGATTGCAACGATAAGCTCCAACGTAATAGCCTGCCGTTATCTCCAGAGACCCGGTTCAGCCACACCAACGGGTTATGGTCGGTGACCAGGGTGAACTCCTGACCATATAAATAGGGAGTCAATTTCTTTAATGCCCACACCAAAGCCAAACACTCCTTTTCGACCGCTGCATAGCTGACTTCGCGGGGCAGGAGCTTCCGGCTGATGTAGGCAACTGGATGCTCCCCTCCATCTTCGCCTACTTGGCTGAGGACGGCTCCCAGCCCGAACATGGAAGCATCTGTATGGACGATAAAACGTTTGTTAAGGGCTAGGGCCGCCAAGACAGGAGCGTTAATTAGAGCATTTTTGAGAGCCTGGAAAGCCGTTTCACAGTGGGGAGACCACAGGACCTGTCGAGGTAAGTTCTTCTTGGTCAAGTCAGTCAGGGGTTTGGCAAGTGTGCTGTAGTCTGGTACGAACCGTCTATAGTACCCTGCCGTGCCCAGGAAGGCTAGGACCTGAGTCTTAGTGATGGGGGTGGGCCAATTGGCGACAGCTTCTATCTTGGCCGGCTCTGGTCGCTGCTTTCCACACCCCACCCGGTGACCCAGGTACTGTACCTCGGCCATCCCAAAGTGGCATTTTTCTGGCTTCAGAGTCAGGCCAGCAGCCCGGATCTGATCCAGAACCATTCCTACATGAGCTAAGTGGTCCTCCCAGGACTCACTGTGGATCGCTATGTCGTCCAGGTAGGCGCAAGCAAAACTCTGGAAGCCATCCAGGAGCCTATCCACCAAGCGCTGGAATGTAGCTGGGGCATTCTTCATCCCAAACGGCATTACCCTAAACTGATATAAGCCGAATGGGGTGACGAATGCCGACTTGGGGATAGCCTCCGGGGCCAGGGGAATCTGCCAGTAACCTTTGCAGAGGTCAATAGTGGTCAGGTAATTTCCCCTGGCTATACGATCGAGTAGCTCGTCTACCCTGGGCATAGGGTAAGCGTCCGTCACGGTTTTTTCATTGAGCCTCCGATAGTCTACGCAGAACCGGGTGGTCCCATCTTTCTTGGGCACCAAGACAACTGGGGAGGCCCAGGGACTATCGGAGGGCTCAATTACCCTGAGCTGGAGCATCTCATCGATCTCCTTCTTCATTCCTGTCCTAACTGCTTCGGGGATTCGGTACGGAGCCTGGCGCAAGGGAGCTTGTCCCGGAGTATCTACCTGGTGGGTGGTTAAAGTAGTGTACCCTGGCTTCGGGGAGAAGGTGAGGTGTTTGGACTGGAGGAGTTGGCTGAGCTGCTCCCTTTCAGTGGGGCTAAGTCGGTCTCCTATCTGAACCTGAGCCACTATACCTGTGGGGAGACTCTTTTCTAATAGGTCTGGAATGGGTAGACTGTCAGGGTCTTCCTGAGGGGAACAACATACGGCCGTCACGTTCTCTGGTCGCTCAAAATATTCCTTGAGCATGTTTACATGGAATGTCTTTCTAAGATTGTTGTCATGGCAGCTAGCTATCACATAAGTGGTGTCTCCCCTTTTCTCTACGATCTGGTAGGGACCCTGCCAGGACGCCTGCAATTTGTCTGTCTTCACCGGCTTAAGTACTAACACCTTTTGTCCTATGGTGAAGATTCTCTTTCGGGCCCCCCGATCGTACCATACTTTCTGTCTTCTCTGGGCCAACTGGAGATTAGCCCGCACGGATTTGGCTAATTGCTCCATTCGGTCCCTGAGTTCCAGCACGTATGGCACAATGGGGACACCGTCAGCCTCCATCTCTCCCTCCCAGTGCTCCCGGATCAGGTTTAGGGGTCCCCGTACCTTTCTTCCGTAGAGCAACTCGAAGGGAGAGAACCCTGTCGTTTCCTGGGGCACCTCCCGATAAGCAAATAGGAGGTGCGGCAGGAAGCGTTCCCAGTCTCGGTATTCCTGAGTGAACGTCTTGAGCATTTGCTTGAGGGTCCCATTGAACCTCTCACACAGCCCGTTCGTCTGGGGGTGGTATGGGGTGCTCAGGAGGGACTTAATTTTGCAAACCTGCCAGAGTTGTTGGGTCAATTCAGCCGTAAATTGGGTGCCTCGGTCGGATAGGATTTCTTTTGGAAATCCTACCCGGGAGAACACCTGTACTAGTGCATTCGCTACCGTATCCGCTTGTATGTTGGATAGGGCGACAGCCTCTGGGTACCTGGTAGCGTAGTCCACTACGGTAAGAATGTAGCGCTTACCGGAGGGACTAGGGGTAGCCAGTGGTCCCACTAGGTCAATAGCAACCCGGCTGAAGGGTTCCTCTACAATGGGCATATTTACTAGATGGGCTTTAGGGTGATCGCCTCGCCTTCCTACTCGTTGACACACATCGCAGGTGTTACAGTAAGTTCTAACGTCAGCGTGCACCCCTGGCCAAAAGAACGTGTGAGTAATGCGGTGTAGGGTACGGGTTACGGCTAGGTGGCCTGCTAAGGGGATGTCGTGGCCTATCTTGAGGATTTCTTGACGGTATTTGTGGGGCACTACCAGCTGTCGCCTACGCTGTCCCCTTTTCTCTGTCCAGCGGTATATTTTCCCTTTTTCCCATAAGAATGTTTCGTTATCTGCCCCGCCCCCTCCGGTCTCTGCTCGTTCCCGGTACTTTTGTAAAGTCGGGTCAGTCTTAGACTCTGTCTCGAAAGCATCTGGGGTGTCCCAGGGTATGGGGCCTAACATGTCAGGCAAGGTCGGGGTAGGTCTTACCTGTGTCTCCCGCACTGGTGAGAGCTCTCGCTCCATCCGGGCTTGGGCCCGTGTAGTCACTGGGTCCGCCTCGTTGTTGCATACTGGAGCATAGGCAGAAGTCATGGGGCCCAAATCGTTGCCCAGTAGTACTTCGGCAGGTAAATTATCCATTATGCCCACGTTCACAGCCCCCTTTCCCGCTCCCCAATCAAGATGCACTTGAGCTGTTGGAATTTTGTACACATCCCCCCCCGCCACTCTAACGGCCACAGTCTGTCCGGATCGCTTGTGCTCTGGCACCAAATGACTCTGTACCAGCGTGATAGTAGCCCCTGTGTCTCTCAATCCCTCTGTAGATCGCCCCTCGAGCCATACCTTCTGCCGATGGTGCTGGCGGTTATCTGAGGCAGCATATACAGGGTCCACCTCGTGAAGCGGCCCCACATATCCCTCCATAGGGGCCTCTTGGTTAACACAGAGGGCCCGGGCCGGACGATAGGACCCAGAGGGGTAATTGTAATTCCTGGGTGTCTGGTGCGTATTAAGGGGGCAGCTAGCCATGAAATGCCCTGGTTGCTTGCATCGGTGGCAAGTCGGTCTGGGACGCTCAGAGCTGTTATTGTGTGGTCCTGAGTGTCGGACGGGCCCTGTGGGCACCGGGGCTCGGAATTCAGCACGAGGGGGTGCACGGTAAACCTCTCTGGGTTCGACCCGTGCTGGAGCTCGGTAGTTCATGGGTTCGTGAAGACGGGAGTCATAATGTTCATCGGCCAATTTGGCTGCTTCTTCTAAGGTAGAAGGCCGCCTGTCTCGCAGCCATTCCTTCCCTTGCTGTTCCATGCCATTATAAAAATGTTCTAAGAGAAACAATTGTAAAATTTCCTCACCAGTCACCGCTTTACTTCCGCTCAGCCAGTGATTTGCCGCTCTCCGCATTCGGTGCGCCCATTCCATATGGGTATCGTTAGGCTTCTTTTTCGTGCCCCGAAACTGTCGGCGATACGTGTCCGGAGTTACAGCGTACCGTCGCAACAGTGTCTCCTTAACTAGCTCATACTGTGTCACTTCCTCAGCACCCAGAGTACGAAAGGCTTCCAGGGCTCGCCCGGATAGTTTCCCAGACAATATCGTGGGCCACTCTCTGTTGGGAATCTGGTGCAGGGCACATTGCCTTTCGAAGTCCGCCAAATATTCATCAATCCCTGTCTCGCTCTCTAGGAAGGGTCGAAATGCCGCATAGGGTATCTTGGGCCTCCCAGCATTTTCGACAGGGATGATTACCTGCGGGGCTTCAGCATTGCGGTGTGCGTTCGCTAGGTTGAGTTCGTGGGCTCGAGTCTCTCGTATATCCTCGTCCGCCTCCGCCATCAACTGCTGTACCAATTCCATGGAGGGGTTCGGCCCGTATAATGAGAGCCTTTCCCGAACAATCCTGGTTTTTTCGTCACTAATCGTGGTCGGTGTTTCCGCCATTGTGAAGCTCTGATCCAGTTCGGTCAATTCTGCGATCAGCTCTCTCCTCGGCCGGTTGCTGGCGTACCCCCCTCTGCTTTCAAGTAAATCCTTTAGGGTTGTACGCTTCAATTTTTCGTAAGCGCTCTCCATCCGTTCTGTACCTCTCCTAGGAAATCCAGGAAAATCCCGCCGCTGCCGCCAAATGTTACGGTTACCCTTAGTCTCGCTGAGAGATGGACCGCTTAGTAGCCTGGATCCCTATTGCTAAAGAGGGGAGAAGCTGCTTTCCATAGTATTCTATATGAGTCTCGCAAATATAGAATAATCTCCCTTAGCTGCAGTACAGCTAGGATACCCTTCTGCCCACAAAAACGAGTCAACGCTGCGATTGAGGGTCAAACAAGAACTCAGGACTGGGATGCCCAGCCTGCTTTTTATTAAGGTTACATGCACACAGGGCACTCCCAGGGGGAGAGGGGGGGAAGCACAAAATCCCCATCACACATTTAGATAGAGAGCACTGTCCTTTGACAGGCCACAATAGGATTACAGTACTTAAGATAACAAGTTTACAAGTTCATCTTATCAATTAGCAGTCTGGCTCCAGAGGTGATTAGACAATAGTTTCTAAAAGCTGAAAAAAAAGTTAACTCTTTATGAAATGATACTTGTTACGGTTTTCTTGGAGCCCTTCTTAGGCGCTGGCTTGGCTGGTTCAGGCATTGCTGCTGGGAAATAAGCTCTTCACAACAAAATAACTAATGCTTCTGTAACATAGGGTTAGACTTAGGTTTAGGGGTTAATAAATTTAGTATAGTGGCTGCGACGTTGGGGACGGCAGATTTGGCGTTAATAATATTTAACTAGTGTTTGCGAGGCGGGAGTGTGGCGGTTTAAGGGTTAATATGTTTATTATAGTGGTGGCGATGTTGGGGGCGGCAGATTAGGGGTTAATAAGTATAATGTAGGTGTCGGCGATGTCCGGAGCGGCAGATTAGGGGTTAATAAATATAATTTAGGTGTCGGCGATGTCGGGGGCGGCAGATTAGGGGTAAATAAGTGTAAGATTAGGGGTGTTTAGACTCAGGGTTTATGTTAGGGTGTTAAGTATAAACATAACTTTTGTTTCCCCATAGGAATCAATAGGGCTGCGTTACGGAGCTTTACGCTGCTTTATTGTAGGTGTTTTTTACTTTTTTTCAGCCGGCTCTCCCCTTTGATGTCCCAGCCCGAACATGGAAGCATCTGTATGGACGATAAAACGTTTGTTAAGGGCTAGGGCCGCCAAGACAGGAGCGTTAATTAGAGCATTTTTGAGAGCCTGGAAAGCCGTTTCACAGTGGGGAGACCACAGGACCTGTCGAGGTAAGTTCTTCTTGGTCAAGTCAGTCAGGGGTTTGGCAAGTGTGCTGTAGTCTGGTACGAACCGTCTATAGTACCCTGCCGTGCCCAGGAACGCTAGGACCTGAGTCTTAGTGATGGGGGTGGGCCAATTGGCGACAGCTTCTATCTTGGCCGGCTCTGGTCGCTGCTTTCCACACCCCACCCGGTGACCCAGGTACTGTACCTCGGCCATCCCAAAGTGGCATTTTTCTGGCTTCAGAGTCAGGCCAGCAGCCCGGATCTGATCCAGAACCATTCCTACATGAGCTAAGTGGTCCTCCCAGGACTCACTGTGGATCGCTATGTCGTCCAGGTAGGCGCAAGCAAAACTCTGGAAGCCATCCAGGAGCCTATCCACCAAGCGCTGGAATGTAGCTGGGGCATTCTTCATCCCAAACGGCATTACCCTAAACTGATATAAGCCGAATGGGGTGACGAATGCCGACTTGGGGATAGCCTCCGGGGCCAGGGGAATCTGCCAGTAACCTTTGCAGAGGTCAATAGTGGTCAGGTAATTTCCCCTGGCTATACGATCGAGTAGCTCGTCTACCCTGGGCATAGGGTAAGCGTCCGTCACGGTTTTTTCATTGAGCCTCCGATAGTCTACGCAGAACCGGGTGGTCCCATCTTTCTTGGGCACCAAGACAACTGGGGAGGCCCAGGGACTATCGGAGGGCTCAATTACCCTGAGCTGGAGCATCTCATCGATCTCCTTCTTCATTCCTGTCCTAACTGCTTCGGGGATTCGGTACGGAGCCTGGCGCAAGGGAGCTTGTCCCGGAGTATCTACCTGGTGGGTGGTTAAAGTAGTGTACCCTGGCTTCGGGGAGAAGGTGAGGTGTTTGGACTGGAGGAGTTGGCTGAGCTGCTCCCTTTCAGTGGGGCTAAGTCGGTCTCCTATCTGAACCTGAGCCACTATACCTGTGGGGAGACTCTTTTCTAATAGGTCTGGAATGGGTAGACTGTCAGGGTCTTCCTGAGGGGAACAACATACGGCCGTCACGTTCTCTGGTCGCTCAAAATATTCCTTGAGCATGTTTACATGGAATGTCTTTCTAAGATTGTTGTCATGGCAGCTAGCTATCACATAAGTGGTGTCTCCCCTTTTCTCTACGATCTGGTAGGGACCCTGCCAGGACGCCTGCAATTTGTCTGTCTTCACCGGCTTAAGTACTAACACCTTTTGTCCTATGGTGAAGATTCTCTTTCGGGCCCCCCGATCGTACCATACTTTCTGTCTTCTCTGGGCCAACTGGAGATTAGCCCGCACGGATTTGGCTAATTGCTCCATTCGGTCCCTGAGTTCCAGCACGTATGGCACAATGGGGACACCGTCAGCCTCCATCTCTCCCTCCCAGTGCTCCCGGATCAGGTTTAGGGGTCCCCGTACCTTTCTTCCGTAGAGCAACTCGAAGGGAGAGAACCCTGTCGTTTCCTGGGGCACCTCCCGATAAGCAAATAGGAGGTGCGGCAGGAAGCGTTCCCAGTCTCGGTATTCCTGAGTGAACGTCTTGAGCATTTGCTTGAGGGTCCCATTGAACCTCTCACACAGCCCGTTCGTCTGGGGGTGGTATGGGGTGCTCAGGAGGGACTTAATTTTGCAAACCTGCCAGAGTTGTTGGGTCAATTCAGCCGTAAATTGGGTGCCTCGGTCGGATAGGATTTCTTTTGGAAATCCTACCCGGGAGAACACCTGTACTAGTGCATTCGCTACCGTATCCGCTTGTATGTTGGATAGGGCGACAGCCTCTGGGTACCTGGTAGCGTAGTCCACTACGGTAAGAATGTAGCGCTTACCGGAGGGACTAGGGGTAGCCAGTGGTCCCACTAGGTCAATAGCAACCCGGCTGAAGGGTTCCTCTACAATGGGCATATTTACTAGATGGGCTTTAGGGTGATCGCCTCGCCTTCCTACTCGTTGACACACATCGCAGGTGTTACAGTAAGTTCTAACGTCAGCGTGCACCCCTGGCCAAAAGAACGTGTGAGTAATGCGGTGTAGGGTACGGGTTACGGCTAGGTGGCCTGCTAAGGGGATGTCGTGGCCTATCTTGAGGATTTCTTGACGGTATTTGTGGGGCACTACCAGCTGTCGCCTACGCTGTCCCCTTTTCTCTGTCCAGCGGTATATTTTCCCTTTTTCCCATAAGAATGTTTCGTTATCTGCCCCGCCCCCTCCGGTCTCTGCTCGTTCCCGGTACTTTTGTAAAGTCGGGTCAGTCTTAGACTCTGTCTCGAAAGCATCTGGGGTGTCCCAGGGTATGGGGCCTAACATGTCAGGCAAGGTCGGGGTAGGTCTTACCTGTGTCTCCCGCACTGGTGAGAGCTCTCGCTCCATCCGGGCTTGGGCCCGTGTAGTCACTGGGTCCGCCTCGTTGTTGCATACTGGAGCATAGGCAGAAGTCATGGGGCCCAAATCGTTGCCCAGTAGTACTTCGGCAGGTAAATTATCCATTATGCCCACGTTCACAGCCCCCTTTCCCGCTCCCCAATCAAGATGCACTTGAGCTGTTGGAATTTTGTACACATCCCCCCCCGCCACTCTAACGGCCACAGTCTGTCCGGATCGCTTGTGCTCTGGCACCAAATGACTCTGTACCAGCGTGATAGTAGCCCCTGTGTCTCTCAATCCCTCTGTAGATCGCCCCTCGAGCCATACCTTCTGCCGATGGTGCTGGCGGTTATCTGAGGCAGCATATACAGGGTCCACCTCGTGAAGCGGCCCCACATATCCCTCCATAGGGGCCTCTTGGTTAACACAGAGGGCCCGGGCCGGACGATAGGACCCAGAGGGGTAATTGTAATTCCTGGGTGTCTGGTGCGTATTAAGGGGGCAGCTAGCCATGAAATGCCCTGGTTGCTTGCATCGGTGGCAAGTCGGTCTGGGACGCTCAGAGCTGTTATTGTGTGGTCCTGAGTGTCGGACGGGCCCTGTGGGCACCGGGGCTCGGAATTCAGCACGAGGGGGTGCACGGTAAACCTCTCTGGGTTCGACCCGTGCTGGAGCTCGGTAGTTCATGGGTTCGTGAAGACGGGAGTCATAATGTTCATCGGCCAATTTGGCTGCTTCTTCTAAGGTAGAAGGCCACCTGTCTCGCAGCCATTCCTTCCCTTGCTGTTCCATGCCATTATAAAAATGTTCTAAGAGAAACAATTGTAAAATTTCCTCACCAGTCACCGCTTTACTTCCGCTCAGCCAGTGATTTGCCGCTCTCCGCATTCGGTGCGCCCATTCCATATGGGTATCGTTAGGCTTCTTTTTCGTGCCCCGAAACTGTCGGCGATACGTGTCCGGAGTTACAGCGTACCGTCGCAACAGTGTCTCCTTAACTAGCTCATACTGTGTCACTTCCTCAGCACCCAGAGTACGAAAGGCTTCCAGGGCTCGCCCGGATAGTTTCCCAGACAATATCGTGGGCCACTCTCTGTTGGGAATCTGGTGCAGGGCACATTGCCTTTCGAAGTCCGCCAAATATTCATCAATCCCTGTCTCGCTCTCTAGGAAGGGTCGAAATGCCGCATAGGGTATCTTGGGCCTCCCAGCATTTTCGACAGGGATGATTACCTGCGGGGCTTCAGCATTGCGGTGTGCGTTCGCTAGGTTGAGTTCGTGGGCTCGAGTCTCTCGTATATCCTCGTCCGCCTCCGCCATCAACTGCTGTACCAATTCCATGGAGGGGTTCGGCCCGTATAATGAGAGCCTTTCCCGAACAATCCTGGTTTTTTCGTCACTAATCGTGGTCGGTGTTTCCGCCATTGTGAAGCTCTGATCCAGTTCGGTCAATTCTGCGATCAGCTCTCTCCTCGGCCGGTTGCTGGCGTACCCCCCTCTGCTTTCAAGTAAATCCTTTAGGGTTGTACGCTTCAATTTTTCGTAAGCGCTCTCCATCCGTTCTGTACCTCTCCTAGGAAATCCAGGAAAATCCCGCCGCTGCCGCCAAATGTTACGGTTACCCTTAGTCTCGCTGAGAGATGGACCGCTTAGTAGCCTGGATCCCTATTGCTAAAGAGGGGAGAAGCTGCTTTCCATAGTATTCTATATGAGTCTCGCAAATATAGAATAATCTCCCTTAGCTGCAGTACAGCTAGGATACCCTTCTGCCCACAAAAACGAGTCAACGCTGCGATTGAGGGTCAAACAAGAACTCAGGACTGGGATGCCCAGCCTGCTTTTTATTAAGGTTACATGCACACAGGGCACTCCCAGGGGGAGAGGGGGGGAAGCACAAAATCCCCATCACACATTTAGATAGAGAGCACTGTCCTTTGACAGGCCACAATAGGATTACAGTACTTAAGATAACAAGTTTACAAGTTCATCTTATCAATTAGCAGTCTGGCTCCAGAGGTGATTAGACAATAGTTTCTAAAAGCTGAAAAAAAAGTTAACTCTTTATGAAATGATACTTGTTACGGTTTTCTTGGAGCCCTTCTTAGGCGCTGGCTTGGCTGGTTCAGGCATTGCTGCTGGGAAATAAGCTCTTCACAACAAAATAACTAATGCTTCTGTAACATAGGGTTAGACTTAGGTTTAGGGGTTAATAAATTTAGTATAGTGGCTGCGACGTTGGGGACGGCAGATTTGGCGTTAATAATATTTAACTAGTGTTTGCGAGGCGGGAGTGTGGCGGTTTAAGGGTTAATATGTTTATTATAGTGGTGGCGATGTTGGGGGCGGCAGATTAGGGGTTAATAAGTATAATGTAGGTGTCGGCGATGTCCGGAGCGGCAGATTAGGGGTTAATAAATATAATTTAGGTGTCGGCGATGTCGGGGGCGGCAGATTAGGGGTAAATAAGTGTAAGATTAGGGGTGTTTAGACTCAGGGTTTATGTTAGGGTGTTAAGTATAAACATAACTTTTGTTTCCCCATAGGAATCAATAGGGCTGCGTTACGGAGCTTTACGCTGCTTTATTGTAGGTGTTTTTTACTTTTTTTCAGCCGGCTCTCCCCTTTGATGTCTATGGGGAAATCGTGCACAAGCACGTACAACCAGCTCACCGCTGACTTAAAGGGACACTGAACCCAAATTTTTTTCTTTTGTGATTCAGATAGAGCATGAAATTTTAAGCAACTTTCTAATTTACTCCTATTATGAATATTTATTTGTTCTGTTGCTATCTTTATTTGAAAAATAAGGCATCTAAGATTTTTTTTTTTTGGTTCAGTACTCTGGACAGCACTTTTTTATTGGTGGATGAATGTAGCCACCAATCAGCAAGGACAACCCACAAAATGGGCCGGCATCTAAACTTACATTCTTGCATTTCAAATAAAGATACCAAGAGAATGAAAAAAAAATGATAATAGGAGTAAATTAGAAAGTTGCCTAAAATTCCATGCTCTATCTGAATCACGAAAGAAAAAATTTGGGTACAGTGTCCCTTTAAGCAGCGCTGGTATTGGTGTGCGGTATGGAGCAAAATTTTGCTCTACATTAACTTTTTGCCTTTTAACGCCGGGTTTATAAAAACTTGTAATTCCAGCGCTGTAGGTAAGTGAGAGGTGACAATAACGTGCAAGTTAGTACCACACCCCTCATAACGCAAAACTCGTATTCTGGCCGTTAGCCTTTTAACAACAATTGTATACTAATATAACATAAAGGAAAATCATTTAAGATTATTTATGGTGTTAAATCACTTTAACCATCCAACCTGAGGCAAAAATAAATTGCTGCTACCAGGAGGAGGTAAAGACACCCCAGCCAAAAGGCTTAAATACTCCTCCCACTTCCCTCATCCCCCAGTCATTCTGCCGAGGAACAAGGAACAGTAGAAGAAACATCAGGGTGAAAAAGTGCCAGAAGAACAAAAATAACGCCCCACAGAAAAAATATGGGCGGGGAGCTGTGGACTCTTTCCATGTGAAGAAAAGAAAATGATCAGGTAAGAATAATTAAGGTTTTTCTTCATAAATGGAAAGAGTCCACAGCTGCATTCATTACTTTTGGGAAAACAATACCCAAGCTATAGAGGACACTGAATGCAAAAACAAAAGGGTACAAGAGGTGGCCCATTCTGAGGGCACCAGGCCTGAAATCCCCTACCCAACAAAATCCCGCTTTGTCTGAAGCCGAGAACAACTTTTTAAAAAAGCAAAAGGCCCAAGGACACTGACCCGTAGATAGTCCACAGCCTTCCTAGACACCGCAGCAAATAGAATCAAATGAGTCAACAGTCTCCAAGAAACACCGTCGCCCAGCAGTCGGTCTCCAAACAACACACCCCTTACTAAAGAAAGGAAACAAACTACCATATTCTCCCACAAGAAGAAAAGGCATGGACAAAACATGTTTGTACTTCTAAAGCGCGGCTAATCCCCCTTAAGGGACTCAAGGCGCTGCTCATTTTATCAACCTCAAAAAGAGGAAAGGCTGAGAAGATCTCGCCGAGGATCGAACTTGCAACCCTCGGTTTGCTACAGTGCAGAGTAGCCACAGTGCATTAGTATGCTGAGCTAGCTTCCAGTTAGCATAAGGAACTCCAGAAAAAAAAACTAAAAAGGGCACAAACACAGAGCAAAAAAACTAAGAAACCGGGTCAGGCTAACAGAGACCCAAGCTGTCTCATAGAAACAAGGGGAGGCAACGCCCAGACCCCAGAAACAGAAACCACGGGATAAGGCCGGGAATCTGAAACAGAGAGCATCTTCCCCTAACACAGTGCAACCGCACTCTAAAATCAACTGAAGATGAAGGTCCCCTAAGTCGCAAAAAGGTAGCTCAGAATACCGAAATATTCAGAAACGAAAACCTCGTGCTGCAAGCTCAGATAGGTCTGATGAACAACACCTGAAGCAAAAAAACTGCACGCTGCAGTAATTTAAATATGACTCTGAAACTTAAATACTTGCAGGGCAAGCAGAAGCAGCTGAAGATAGGATCCTTCAGATTGATAAGTATCCACTAACCAGCGGATAACGTTGCAGGCTATATAAGAGCTGCCAGTCCTTCCCACAAATCTTGAACATGGAGAAAGGAGAATCCTCAAGAGGCTTACCGTACCTAGAATGCTCCGAGGATGAATTTAGCAGAACAGATCGCAAATCCTGCTTCAACACCGGACTAGCCCAATCGACAGAAATGGAAAGAAAAAGGGGGACTCATCCACCCCAACAGAGCTTGGGTGCCAACCCAATCTGCTCCTCCAAAATAAGGCACTCCCAAGGAGAACCTCCTGGGACCTGGTACAAAGAAAAGAGCAATAGATCCGTAGGAAGACCTGTCACATCTCTCTTAGACAGTCTCTATGTAGAGAGATCGAATTCCAACAGGTGGAACAGAGCCCACAGAGCAGCAGATGCTGCCCCTTACATAAATAAGCCACCTGATCCAACCTCCTACACACAGGGCAGGACAAAGACCCTCCAGAGAGAGGAAACCCCAACTCATAAGGAAGACAAACAGAAGGCACAGATAAGAACAGTGTACGTGTCCACAAGACATGAAGACATAGTATGATCAAAACATGGACCGAATGAAAAATCATCCCGACACCACAGTTGACCCAACAGAGAAAAAACTCCCCATTAAGGAGCACACTCCGTCCGAAGGACAAGTCAGGCCTTAAAGTTTATAACCAGTACCCCGAAGGTGGATGTGAACTCTGGCCTTCCTGCTAGCAAGCCAAAAGAGCTAGCCCCTTTGTCGCAACATAGGGTCTCTGAAAAAAACTGGGTCATCCCGAACCAAACCACAGGATCATAAGTCTCCAGACATCCAAGAAGGATCCAAGACAAGAACCCTGGACCCAGAATCACCCTAGAACGAATGACACCCTCAGGGAACACAAGATACCCCGCCTGAAGCAATCAGACCTCACAGGGGATGAGAACCGGGAAACCCGGAGAATGGATACAGGACTCACTCGTAATTCCCAGCCCAAAGGGAAGAGAACACCCTTAGCCGGAGGTCAACACCACCCAGCAAGGTACTAGGCCGTGACAAAGTCATGCAATTTCTCTAGAGCCCAAAGGCCCCAAGGGCAACACTAAGGGAAATGAGAACGAGAACAGAGTCACCTGAAAGAGAGTAGAAAGAATGGCTAGTCTCCACAATCCTTTCAGATTAACATTCCAGAGGACCACACCCAAGGGAGAAGAATGCAAAGCATCCCAAACCTAGGCAGAGAAACATTCCCTAAGCAAAAAGCTTGGAAAAAGAGACAACATCGCCCCTGATATGGAGACGACTAACTCCCGAAGGAAGACAGAGCCTCACGGCCTTCACTTCCTAATTAAGCGGCCATAGCCGCCAGAAAAACCGGATGAAGTCCAGAAAGTCTCGACCCAAAGAAAGAGAACCTCTAAAAGGAACAAGCCCTAAAAGGACACTTCCAAAGAGACCATGAAAGGCAACACTGTAAGAACGGCGGTATGAAGGATCTAAATCCTCCAAGGCTCCAAACCACAATGGGAAGGAACACTCTAGTTCCCAGAAATGACTGAGCATGTCACCGTGGATCTCAACGGAGTCCCGGCCCTCTAGATTGAAAGGCGAATGAGGACTAAACCAAATCCCCATGCCCTTAAGCAACTACGGACCCTCAATTCCTGTCGGGATGCTAGTTGAAGCTTGTAAAATAAAACAAGAAAACAACACAAAGCATATTGTGATCACTAGGTGCCCTCACCGGACCAACCGGACATAAAAAGGTGCCACATGTCTGAACTAGGCCTCAAAGACAGAAGGATTTGTACCCAGTCAGGACCAGCCTGAAACCAAGGGCCCCAGCACTGTCAAGGCCACATAGAGTATCCCCGTTGATGGAGGAATAAAGAACAGGTTGACAGACTTTTGTAAACAGTGCGACCACAAAATCGCGAGTATCAATTTCAGAGAAGAAAGTTCCAGAAGGAAACATCACACCACAACATAAGCTTTTGACAAAATAAAAATCATCCTCACTGGGTGAAAATAAATGAATCGCCCAGGAAGAACAGACAGACCCGCAGGACCAGCCCAACAGGGGTCTGAGACTTTCAAGCTCAGAACTGGAAAAGGATACACAAATAACAAAGACTGTAAGAAGATTACTTCATCCCCTTATGTCTATGTATGCAAGCCAGTCAAAGAGTAAGACTGAGAATCCTCAGACCCATTAAGAATGAGATCCTCCAGCAACGCCAAAAACATGCCATAGTAGAACACGAAGGCATGCCAGTCTATAACGAAAGACGCAACATACCTCCGCCGGGACAAAAGGAAACACCGGCCCTGAAGGTTGACCCCCTGAGGCCTCAGGGGCAGTCGCTCCCCCGGAAGGCTGAAGTGGACCAGGCGATCCCACGCTTGACGTGCCCTGGTTAACGAAAAACAGACAATATCGAAAGCACACTGCCGGGAGGTGTATATGCGCCAGTGCCAAAGATATGGCCATGCGGAACCGTGTCGTAACCTCCAGTGGGAACAGGCCACACTCCCTAGAAAGGATAAGTAGCGTTTGGGTTACCTGCATGGGTAGTAAGAGTTGGTGGTAGGGAACTTGTCTCGTGAGAAATAGAATCCCCAGAGGCAGATGGCTCAGTTAGCACCCGATTCCCCGATCCCGGGGAACAGAGCACTCTAAAACAGCATTCGGAACATAACTGATGGGCATGTATCACCCGGGCCAATTCATATTCTTCGCAAGAAGTAGAGTCTGAATCAGAGATATCCGTCTCCAAGAATCCTCCATAACTGGGACACTGCCAACTCCAGAGAACCAGACACCAGCGGACCAGGATTTCTCCGTCGCCACGCAGTCAGGAAAGCGGAAATGGAGTAAACCGTGCAGTCCATGCAAAAGTGCGCCCAACCGAAAAGGCCACGTCACTAGACATAGGCCGTTATGTTCCAAAATAGCCATGAGCCGAAGCAACACTACACAGTAGTAGCGATCACATAACAAACATAATTATAAACCCCCTTGTTCAATAATCCCCCTCAGGAAATATTAAACCCTTGATTCCTAGATACAAAAAGGCGCCTCACTGAGACCCTATGTTAAAGTTATCCCCGAAAGGATGTAACCCCTCTCGGATAACAGTCAGGTCAGGAAAGCGGAAATGGAGTCACAAGGTAAACCGTGCAGTCCATGCAAAAGCGCGCCCGACCGAAAAGGTCGCGTCACTAGACATAAGCCGTTATGTTCCAAAATAGCCATGAGCCGAAGAAACATTACACAGTAGTAGACAGAATCACATAACAAACATGATTATAAACCCCCCCTGTTCAATAATCCCCCTCAGAAAAAATTAACCCTTGATTCCTAGATACAAAAAGGAGTCTCACTGAGACCCTATGTTAAAGTTATCCCCGAAAGGATGTAACCCCTCTCGGATAAACAGTTGAAATTACAATACATTCATGATGAAAGTAAAATGAAACGATCTTACCAGAATCTACACCGTGGAACAGGAACATGGTCCTTCAAGTGTGACAGATAGCAGCATCGCTTCTGCCATGGACTTGAGAGAAAAAAGCAGGCAGCTAAACTCGTCAACGCTAATTGCTTGTGGAGCTGTTAATATGAGTCGGGATGGTTTCGCAGAAAGACTCTCCCTGCATTTCCGGACTCTAACTTTCACAAATACTTTCACTGAGAGGCTGACAGGACTACTAAAAACTCCAGTCCCATAGCGAAGTGTACTACCCTCCATTAGAGACTATCGAAAACTTCTGACACTTCTCTGCCAACCTCCTGTGACGAAAGGCAAAGAATGACTGGGGGATGAGGGAAGTGGGAGGAGTATTTAAGCCTTTTGGCTGGGGTGTCTTTGCCTCCTCCTGGTGGCCAGGTTCTGAATTCCCAAAAGTAATGAATGAATCTGTGGACTCTTTCCATTTATGAAAAAAAGGTAGTTTATGGGTGTTAGTGTACTTTGTAACACATTAGTTATGAGTTTTATGCTACAGCTTTGCAGCATAAAACTTATAACTACTGACTTTAGATGGTATTACGGATCTTGTCATTATAGGGTGTAACGCTCGCTTTTTAGCCTCCCAGAAAAATTTGTAATACCAGCGCTATGCAAATCCCATGCAAAAACATAATTTTTACGAGTGTGGTACTGACGTTGCGCTACATGCTAAAATGCTTGCGGTACACCTATACCGACAAGACTTGGAATTTTCTGCGTTAAAAGACGAACGCACAGACTTGTAATCTAGCTGAAAGTATATTAAGCCCTAATCCACCATTAACCCACATCGCAATAAACCTAATAAATGTATTAACCCCTAATCCGCCATTAACCCACAACGCAATAAACCTAATAAATGCATTAACCCCTAATCCCCTATTAACCAACATTGCAATAAACCTAATAAAACTATTAACCCCTAATCCACCAAACCCACACAACGCAATAAACCTAATAAAACTATTAACCCCTAATCCGCCAAACCCACACAACGCAATAATCCTAATAAATCTATTAACCCCTAAACCGCCAAACCCCCACAACGCAAATAACAAATTAAATTACTAAACTACAGTAAGCAAGTGAACTGTAGCCAATAAGGGTGCGCCAATAAATAACAGGTGATCAAAGGCACATCTAAAGTTAGTGATGGTGATACATCTATAAACGTTCAGAAAAGTGTTCAAAACTATATTCTAGAAAAATTTATAAAATAATAAAATAATAAACTTGTATCAACTCAAAGTGGTTAATAAAATCAGTAAATGATTTGTGACTCGCAAGTGAGTTATGTGTGTTCCAAAAATTGCAAGATATTACAAAATATGTTGAAAGAATATAATAGATAACAATGTGTAATAAAAGTCTTTATGTGAATACAAATAATATATGCACATATATGTGTAATAACAGACCACAATTGTCCAATATCAATTCCAAACGAAAAGTGTCTCAGTGATTTCTCTGTAGTAGTCGTAGTGTTTTTAGTTGGTAGCTTGAAATCGGAGATGTCAGAAGGTATCAGGGCCAAAAGACAAGTAAGGAGGCAGCTCTCTTGCAAGATAGGAGAAACAGAAGCCGGTTTCAAAAAATTAGGAAAGAAAAGAGGCGCCTAATGGTGTAATATCGTAGACTTTTTTTTAAAATCAATTAAAATACAGGAAACACAGCAACGCGTTTCTAAGCAACTATGAAAACAGCATAGTTGCTGATGAAATAGCATAGTTGCTGAGAAACGTGTTGCTGTGTTTCCTGTATTTTAATTGATTTTAATAAAGTCCATATTTTTTATCCACACCTTACCTCAGTTTGGGACATTGGTTTCAGTTTGGGACATTGGATTTGGTTTCTGTGTTATTTCCCTGAACCTTATCTATATTCAATCCCCACCAGCACACTTTTGTGTTTTTTCCCTGAACCTTATCTATATTCAATCCCCACCAGCACACTTCGGTTATCCACTTTGGTTATCCATTTTGGATCAGGCGATATCCTTTCGAGGACGTGTTCCTGTGCAGGTTGATACCAGTGGATTGAGTCAGCCGAACGGCTCCGAAGCCTCGGTCCTCTGATTATTGCACTAGATGTGCACCTGGGCTTGTGAGTATATCTGACATCTGCATTTGCTTCTATATGCCTGCATCTACGATATTACACCATTAGGCGCCTCTTTTCTTTCCTAATTTTAGGAACCAAATTACTAAACCCCCTAACCTAACACCCAAATAGGATTTTAGTAGCTCTCATCCTATTGGCTGATTTGAATTTGAAGAATCAAATCAGCCATTAGGAATGCAAGGGACACCATATCTAAACGTGTACATTGAATTCACTATTCAATGTACGGCAGCGATCGTACGAAGAGTATCCTCCACGTTCCATGGCTCCGCAGTCGCAGGTCATGCTCCGCGTTCATCTCCGCTCTGTGCCGGCTTGGTCCTGGATGAAGAAGGAAGTGGCGCCCGCTTGGAAGAAAATGTTGGCCGCTTGAAAGAAGACTTTACTGCCTGGAACAGGACCTTCTCCGCCGGGCCTTTAGGAATGGTGAGTACCTTTTTGGGGGTTAGATTTAGGATTTTTTTATTTTTTTGGGTTGTTTTTTTTTTTAGATTAGGGATTTATTGGGCACTCTTAAAAGAGCTGAATGCCCTTTTAAAGGCAATGCACATCCAAATGCCCCTTTAGGGGCAATGGGTAGTTTAGGTTTTTTTAGTGTTAGGTTTATTTATTTTGGGGGGTTTGGTGGGTGGTGGGTTTTACTGTTAGGGGGGGACTTAGATTTTTTTTTAAATGCAAAAGAGCTGTTTAATTTAGGGCAATGCCCTACAAAAAAGCGCTTTTAAGGGCTATTGGTAGTTTAGCATTAGATTAGGGGATGTTTTTATTTGGGGGGGCTTTTTTATTTTCATAGGGATTAGGTATTTTTGGTAATTTTGGATTAATTTATTTTAATCTTAGGTTTATTTTTCTAAGTATTGTTAGGATTTTTTATTTTAATTGAAATTTAGTATTTTATTATTTTATGTAATTTGAGGTTAATTTAGTGGGTGTTTTAGGTTAGGGGGCTTAGTAACTTAATTAGTCATTTGCATTGTGGGGGTTTGGTGGATTAGGGGTTAAAAGGTTAATTAGTGTACTTGAGTTGTGGGGGTTTGGCGTATTAGGGGTTAATAGATTTATAAGGTTTGTTGCGATGTGGGTTAATAGCGGATTAGGGGTTAAACATTTTAATAGGTACTTTGCGATGTGGGTTAGGAGTTAATACTTTTATTATTAGTTGCGATGTGGGGGGATTGCGAATATAGGGTTTTTACATGTCAGGTTTATTTTTGGGAGGCGGGTTAGACTTTTACGGAAGATTCGATTTTTTTTATTATTTTCTTAGGTGCTGGCAGCTTCCAAAGTGCCGTAAATCACTGGCGACTCCAGAAATTTGTATTTACGCACATTTCTGGACATCGCTAGTTTATCTGACTTACGGCACTTTATGAACTGCCGGCGCCGTATATGTGATACCCCGATGTGCAAGGTGAAATTATGAGCAGCGCGGGTTTCAGCAGTTACGCTGAAGCTTGCACTGCATATGTAATCTTGCCCAATATATGAGCCAATTGCGAAGCTGTGTGAGCTTACCTACTAATTCCTGCCCTTTTTTGGTGCTATTCCTTTTTATATTATGAAATCTCTTTTTGGGGGGCTGAAATGGTGTACGCTGCGTCAACATAACTGAAATATTTTGCCCTGAAACATGCTCAATCCAAACCCAGGGAAACTGTACTGTGTGTGTTTGGCTTTGATGCGATTGTTGAGCCTTTGAGTGAAAAAATTTAGCTTTAAGTCCTTATTGTTAAAAGTTTGGACATAAGAGATATAAACTATAAATTACACATATGCAATTATTTTTCAATAGCCAATCTCCATCCACTATTTGCCTTATTTGGAGAAGCCAATCTGGGCTTTAGACTGCAGACAACAAGGCTAGTCACTATCATAAAGTTTGTATAAAGTACGCAGTTTTACAGTTATCATCTGATAAAGCCAAATAGGAACATATATGTAGCAGAGTTAGCCTTGAGAAGTCAACAGGTTCATTTTAAGTTTTAAGAATTAGAAATTGCTAAATTTTCAGATCTAAATTACATAAAAATGGGGCAAAATAAAGAAAATATATTACAAAGTTGTTTCATTATGCATAACTAAACATTTTATATAAAATCTCAAGGTGTTTACGGTCCCTTTAATTAAAGGGAAATTATACATTAGATTTTTCTTTGCATAACTGTTTTGTAGATGATCCATTTGTATAGCCCATACAGGTTTTTTTTTTTTAATTAACATTGTGCTGATTTTCAGACTCCTAACCAAGCCCCAAAGTTTTAGGAGAATACTAATGTATACCTACCCCAGCTTGCTCCTGTTTGTGTAAAGGGTCTTTTCATATGCAGTGGAACGGAGGATGGGGGAGTATCTGCTTTCAATGGGTGTTCAAGTCAATCTAATCAAAGGAACTAAACTGGGAGCTTCTAAGTAAGTTTTTAAAAGGTTTTATACTGGATTTTTAGATCAGCATCTGTGCATTTTATTCTATATAGTAGTGTTATATGCAAATTAGTGTATACTGTCCCTTTAACCATTTGCTACTGATTTATTTATTTATCTATGTATCTTTTCTAAAGTTTTGAAAACCTTCTTTTTTAAAATAAAAAAAAAAACAGCAAAGAGGCAAACAAAACAAATAGATCAAACAAATAGCAGATAAGAGAAATGAACATTCACCAGAGCAGACGTCAAAAAACACCCTAACATTCACAGGGGCTGCCCTCAGGGAATATAGTAAAAAAAACAAAGGTTCTGCCTCTCTTGGAAAGTAATGGAATTTACTATAAAGGAAACTATGGGCTTGTTTCCATTGAGTCGTTAAAAATGAAGCCGTAAGCTAACGAAATGGCCAATAGCTAAAAAGTAGTTTACGGCTCCATTTTAGTACCAGGTTTCCATTGAAATATTTTGCGATGTGCGCACAGTCGCTCTTTTCGTGTAGGTGTAAGTTAATGTTGTGTTAATGCTTCCATCCGATGTCGGATTTCTTGAAAATCAATTAGTTGCTATGGTAACCCGACCTTAAACTATACAATTTACATTTAACGACTGTGTTCCTTATCTGTGATCACCTCTAAAGAGAAACAAAAAAATAAAGATACACTTATTTATATATAATACATATTTTTTAACTATAAGCAAATACAATTTGTTATTACAATTACAGTATATTTTCCACTTTATTAATATATGCAATATGTATTGCTGCCATAGGCATAGCTCATAGATGCCAAGTGGGGAAAATGCTACTCTCTACTATAGAGAGGACACAAGCCCTCTCCACTATATGGCAGCAGTGTTAACATTGTTACGGCCAGATTATGAGTTTTGCATTAGAAGCTGTGTGGTGCTAATGAGCATTTTTTTCTCACCGCTCACTTACCTGCAGCGCTGGTATTATGGGTTTTTACAAACCCGGCGTTAAAAGGAAAGAAGTGAGCGTAGAACAAAATCAGCCAATAAGATTTTTTCTACCTTAATTCCGATTGGCTGATAGAATTCTATCAGCCAATCGGAATCTAAGGGACGCCATCTTGGATGACGTCACTTAAAGGAACCTTCATTCAGTAAGAAGACTCCGGATGAAGAGGATGCTCCGTGTCGGATGTCTTGGAGATGGAGCCGCTCCGCGTCGGATGGATGAAGATAGAAGATGCCGTCTGGATGAATACTTCTGCCCGTCTGGAGGACCACTTCGCCCGGCTTGGATGAAGACTTCTCCCGGCCTCGTTGAGGACTTCGGCCCGGTTGGATGAAGACTTCTGCCGCTTCCTTGAGGATGGATGTCCGGTCTTCAGAACAGTAAGTCGATCTTCAGGGGGTTAGTGTTAGGTTTTTTAAGGGTGTATTGGGTGGGTTTTATTTTTAGGTTAGGGCTTTGGGCCGCAAAAGAGCTAACTGCCCTTTTAAGGACAATGCCCATCCAAATGCCCTTTTGAGGGCAATGGGGAGCGTAAGTTTTTTTAGTTAGGTTTTTATTTGGGGGGGGGTTTGTTGTGTGGGTGCTGATTTCTTTGGGGCAATGCCCCACAAAATGCCCTTTTAAGGGATATTGGTAGTTTAGTTTAGGCTAGGGTTTTTTTTTATTTGGGGGGGGGGCTTTTTTATTTTGATAGGGATATTAGATTAGGTTAATTAGTTTAAATATCTTGTAATTTGTTTATTATTTTCTGTAATTTAGTGTATGTTTTTTTGTAATTTAGTTAATTGTATTTAATTTAGGTAATTTATTTAATTGTAGTGTAGTGTTAGGTGGTAGTGTAACTTAGGTTAGGATTTATTTTACAGGTACTTTTGTATTTATTTTAGCTAGGTAGTTATTAAATAGTTAATAACTATTTAATAACTATTCTACCTAGTTAAAATAAATACAAACTTGCCTGTAAAATAAAAATAAACCCTAAGCTAGCTACAATGTAACTATTAGTTATATTGTAGCTAGCTTAGGGTTTATTTTATAGGTAAGTATTTAGTTTTAAATAGGAATAATGTAGTTAATGATAGGAATTTTATTTAGATTTATTTAAATTATATTTAAATTAGGGGGTGTTAGGGTTAGGGTTAGACTTAGATTTAGGGGTTAATACATTTAATATAGTGGCGGCGACGTTGGGGACGGCAGATTAGGGGTTAATAAATGTAGGTAGGTGGTGGCGATGTTAGGGATAGCAGATTAGGGGTTAATATTATTTAACTAGTGTTTGCGAGGTGGGAGTGCAGCGGTTTAGGGGTTAATGTTTATTATAGTGGCGGCGATGTACGGAGCAGCAGATTAGGGGTTAAAAATGTTAATTTAGTATTTGGGATGCGGGAGGGCCAAGGTTTAGGGCTTAATAGGTAGTTTATGGGTGTTAGTGTACTTTTTAGCACTTTAGTTATGAGTTTTATGCTACGGCGTTGTACCATAAAACTCTTAACTACTGACTTTAGATTGTGTTACGGATCTTGGAGGTAGAGGGTGTACCTCTCACTTTTTGGCCTCCCAGGACAGACTCGTAATACCGGCGCTATGGAAGTCCCGAAGTTTACGTAAGTCATTTTGCGGTAAGGCCAAGGAAGTGTGCAGTGCCCCTAAACCTGCAACACTCGTAATAGCAGCGGGCGTAAAAAAAGCAGCGTTAGGACCTGTTAGCGCTGCTTTTTTACCTTAACGCAAAACTCGTATTCTGGCCGTTAGCCTTTTAACAACTATTGTATACTAATATAACATAAAGGAAAAGCATTTAAGATTATTTATGGTGTTAAATCTCTTTCATCATCCAACCTGAGGCAAAAATAAATTGCTGCTATTGTTTTGCAAACAAGAGGTCACGTTATGATGCATTTTTGCAGGGTGCAACTGCCTAGTTGCTCTAATCAGGATTTCTATTGAAGTCAATAGAGGCATTTGGTATTAGTATAATGATTAGGTATTTGCATACAATGGGCAAGATTACATATGCGGCGTTGCCGGCTTTTGCCCATTGTATGCAAACTTTTATGCGGTTTTGGTATCACATATACAGCGCCGTATATAAATGTGGCGCGTATATTTCACCCGACGCCCACAATTTTTACTCCCATAAGCTAACATAGAACCGCGTCACAAAATTGTACTCCATTTTCACCTCTCCACACATGCGCTGAAAATGTGAGCACCGTAACTCCTGTAACTGCCTGAAAATATTAACTAACACCTAACCCATGCGCAATATCTATCTACCTGTCAACTGCAATGGAAACATGATTTCTGCTGCTAATTTTTAACATGATTTTTTTTTCCTACGTAATTTCAATACAAATATACATTTTTCTTTAGGCTCTTAGAGGCACATGATGACCTCTTGTCTATTCTGCAATTCCTCATGACTGCCTTTTTCTGGAAGACATAAGTTGCGTCACAAAGGGAGGGAGAAAGTGAGGGCTTTAAAAAACCTGCATCTCAGCCCTTAGGCCACTTACATTTGAAAGAGATAAGCCTGCCCTTTCAAATAAAGGGTTGCATGCCCTACTTTAGAGCAATTTGTTGTGCCGGAGCCAGGGCCATATTTAATACTGACTGGACCCTGGGCAAACTCTCCACCCCAACATCCCAAAAAACAACTAAATCAATTTATTTTATATAAGTTTTTTTTTAATTATTAGTCCAGCAGTGGATCATACACTGCTGGGCTAATCATTTAAAAAAAAAAAAAAAAGAAAGATATTGCAATATGTGAAATTGGACCTAAGCAGTACTAATAAGAAAACAAATATATAAATTCCTCTACTGTGGATTAATTTAATATGCTTTTGAATGTGATTCAGGGGCCCCATCCGATATGCAGCGGCGCCCGCTAAAGCTGGCAATGCCGTTTTTTGCGTGGGTTTGGTATCCTATATACAGCGCCGCATATAAATGCGGCACGTATATTTCACCCGTCGGACGTAGTTTTTTTACCCATAGACTAACATATAAAACCCGCGCAATTTGGTATCCAATATCCAGCGCAAGGCCTTACGTGGCGAAAATGGAGAAATCTTACTCCATTTTCACCTCGCCATAAAATGCACCCGTAGCAGGCCTTGCGCTGAGTATGGGAGCACCGTAACTCCCTAAAATGCCTGCAAAAAAAAAACTAACACCTAACGCATGCGCAATGTCTATCTACCTGTCAACCGCAATCCCCCACCGCAATACCTAATAAAGTGTATTAACCCCTAAACCGCCGCTCCCGGACCCCGCCGAACCTAAATAAAATGTTTAACGCCTAAACCGCCGCTCCCGGACCCCGCCGCCACCTACATTAAATTTATTAACCCCTAATCTGACCCCCCTACACCGCCGCCACCTACATTAAATGTACTAACCCCTAATCTGACCCACCTACACCACCGCCACCTACATTAAATGTATTACCCCCTAAACTTAAGTCTAACCCTAACACCGCCCTAACTTAATTTTTATTTAAATAAATCTAAATAATATTAATATTATTAACTAAATTATTCCTATTTAAAACTAAATACTTACCTATAAAATAAACCCTAAGATAGCTACAATATAATTAATAATTACATTGTAGCTATTTTAGGGTTTATATTTATTTTACAGGCAACTTTGTATTTATTTTAACTAGGTACAATAGCTATTAAATAGTTAATAACTATTTAATAGCTACCTAGTTAAAATAATTACAAAATTACCTGTAAAATAAATCCTAACCTACATTCCAAATACACCTAACACTACACTATCAATAAATTAATGAAATTAATTAACTACAATTATCTAAAATAAAATACAATTAAATAAACTAAACTATAGTACAAAAAAACCCACTAAATTACAAAAAATAAAAAAATATTACAAGAAGTTTAAACTAATTACACCTAATCTAAGCCCCCTAATAAAATAAAAAAGCCCCCCAAAATAATAAAATTCCCTACCCTATACTAAATTACAAATAGCCCTTAAAAGGCATTGCCCCAAAGTAATCAGCTCTTTTACCTGTAAAAAAAAAAAATACAATAACCCCCCCAACATTACAACCCACCACCCACACACCCCTACTCTAAAACCCACCCGATCCCCCTTAAAAAAACCTAACACTACCCCATTGAAGATCACCCTACCTTGAGCCGTCTTCACCCAGCGGGGCCAAAGTCTTCATCCAATGGGCCAGAAGAGGACATAGTTTATTTAATTGTATTTTATTTTAGATAATGATAACACAGCATATCATGGGAATGCAGCAAATTTGAGAATGGAAGTAAATATGAAACGTTTTTTAAATGGAATGCTCTGTCTGAATCACAAAAGAAAATGTTTTGGTTTCATATATTGTATTTCTAGAAGTATAGAAAATAGAAACAAATCGCTTTATTATTGAAAACATTTTCACTGCCTTACGCTGGAGATATCTGTTTCAGTTCATTATAAATATGTTTTATGTTAAATAAGGATTTAGTGCCCTCTGCTGGAAAAAGATATTAATTAGTTTTGCAAACCTTGCACTGATATTGAATTTAGTCAGTACGTTTACAAATTAATAATGTGTATAAGGATAGTGCATGTAAAACATGCAAACAACTTAAACATCTAAAAGGTATACCAGGGAATCAATATTAGTTAGTGTCTTACCTTTTTATTTAATGCAAATGTTGACATAACAGTCATTTTGTTTTCTTGGCTCTTGCAATATTTATCTTAAAATAAAGCAACCTCAGGTGCAGAAACCTTTCTTGTTTTTCTTCCTTTTAATTGTGCCTTGTTTTTGTTTTTATGATTGCTCAGTCTTCATTATGAAGCTGAAGAACATGAATAAAGGAAATTTGGTGGAAGTTGTTTTGGATTTAAAGATAGGAAAGTGATGAGTGAGAAAAAGCATGATTGCTTAGAAAGATGAGGGGAGTGAAGCATGATCAAGGGCAGATGGATGACAGTGATTACACTGAGCAGCAGCATGGCTGGGCCACATACAGGTTACAACATTTGAGAGAATTCGGGGAGCACATGGAGGTACTGGTTAGCTGAGAGGGCAAAGTAAGAGGGCATGTTAAGAGATTGATTGAACAAAAGGAAGAGAGTGTTGTAAAACTGATGCAGAACAAAGCAAAAGACAGTATCAATGAAGTGACAATCACAATGGGTTGGAGAAGATATCCCCAATATGTGCCGAAAGATCAAACAATTATGTAATATCTTTGTACAATCATCTTTAGTGCTGAGGCCTATCCTAGAGGTTCAATGGCTTTGGGCTTCCATTTTATAGATGACATCATGTGCAGAAGCAAATGATTAGCCAATCACAGACATACAAGCTCTCTATGCACACTCTGACAGTGTATTGTAATGTAACAACTTCTTATTACCTTTAAAAATGCTTTATGGCTGTCTAGTGTAAATGATTAAAAAAAAAACAACTGATCTTACTTTGTCTGGTCAGGCCACTACCCGAAACTATACGTTTCAAACATTGTAAAATTAAAATCTTCCCAAATCAATCTATATACTCCATATCAGTGTAACCTTCAAACACAATATAAAGGTAATCTCCCTCCCTATCTCTCTCTACCTCCCCCTCCAAGTGTCTTCAGATCCTCTTGACAATGAAATGCATTTTTTTAATTTTCCTAAGTTTTCTTTTCCAGAGTTGTTCATTGAATTTTCTTTCAAACACTTATTGAGAATACACTGCAAGAAGCCCTGGTGACCCCCTCAGTATTAAATAGAGTATTTTTTTAGGTCCATATGTAATTATCTCTGTTCGTTAAAAGCCAAAAACAAGTATGCAGCCCTCAAAGCTTCTAAACTATAGACCCAAGCCCCCAGCGTGTAAATAGGTTATCCACTACTGCTTAGAACTCAGTGATGTTACTCATTAATTAGGTAAACATAATAATAGGTATACCAAACCTCTGTTTTAGCTGGCTTAATATTAAATACAGCCACCAATCAGCAAGTGCTATCTAGGGTGCTGAACCAAAAATGGGCTGGCTTGTAAGCTTACGTTCCTGCTTTTTCAAATAAAGATACCAAGACAACGAAGAAAAAGTTATAATTGGAGTAAATTATAAAGTTGCTTAAAATTGCATGCTCTATCTGAATCATGGAAATGCGGGTTCAGTATCCCTTTAATATTTTCAAACTAGAAATAATTATATATGAATATGACCTGTTGGTTCCAATCCTTACACTGCAAAGCATATTGCAATAACCTCTGACTCATCAAGCTCTAAAACTTCTGAGAGTGGCCCCACACAACAAAAGCACAGAATGTTAGACAAAGAGGCATGTCCAACTGAGACATCCAAGGGCACAAGCGCCTGCAGAAAGAGATGAATATACAATGACTCTCGAGAAAGGTTACCACTTTTGATTCTTGTGTTTCTGCTAATAAAGAATAATTAAAAAAAAACTTTTAAAACCAGTTACCATTCTTGAAGAATATTTAGATATTTTGCAGAGGCCTATCATAGCACATAAACTACTATAATCTAATTAACAGGACCACAACCCTGGAAAGCACTACAAAACAGAGTCTAGAACGTACATCAGATACAGATTAAATTATGGATTGTGTACAGCATTAAAATATATCACATGACTGCAAGTTTTTTTTGTTTTTTAAATATTATGTCCAAGTTACAACTTTAGACTTTAACACATTTACTTGTGTACCCCAAGGCAGAACATAGAGTGATCTGAGATGTCATCGCAGAAAATGCAGCATGTCTGCAGAAAGAACAGGAACTGTTAGCACTTTAATTTTTCAGTGCTGCTCCACATTAGGATGTTCTTTTTAAAACAGAGCTGTTCTCTGGCTGCATTGTATAAGTTTTCCTTAACACAGTGCATCCAGAGCAAAGTGCTGTTTGAAGACAACAGTCAAATATGCAGTAGTGCTGCAAAGGAGCAGTGCATTGATTGTTGTCTGGCTCTGAGATTTTTGCAAGCTCGTTCCCTAGCTTTTCACAGTCTGCAAAGCTGTTTTCCTCTGAATGTAAGATGTTCGTATGAGCAATGCACCTTTTTATTACTACTTTCTATGTTAGACTAAGAGAAAAAGAAAATAAATTAATTCAAGAGACATTTTACAATTACTTTTTTGTCTGCAGCTAATTTGTAATTCAATTTTCAACTACTGCACTAGATTATACAACTTTAAATATTGCTTTATTCTCCAGTTAACCAACACATTGCAATTGATCTGGTGCTTTAGTGTAACTGACAAATTTACAATTTTATTTTATTTAAAAATGACCTGCAGAAAAATGTTCACTAAAAAAATCTCATCGCAGAAAGTGAAAAAAAGTTCTGTCTCTGGGCTTGTGTATTTAAAAACTCTGACAAAAGAAATACCTCTTTGTCTCAAACGTTATAAATAAAAAAATCACAAATTTATTAGACTATAATTTCATGGGCTTTAAGTGCGTGTGTGTGTATATATATATATATATATATATATATATATATATATATATATATATATATATATATATATATATATAACATTCCAAGTAATTACAGCTCAATTCCATTATGGTTTTGCTAATTTATCTTAATTTTGTTTTTACACTCACATTTATCAGACATGACAACAAAGACATAGCCATGTATACAGTCTGTTTATGAACAACTACAAATATGTTGATAAAAAAACTAAATATTGTAGTTGCTTACAAATATACAGTATATACTGTATATACAGTGGATATAAAAAGTCTACACACCCCTGTTAAAATGTCAGGTTTCTGTGATGTAAAAAAATTAGACAAAGATAAATCATTTCAGAACTTTTCCCACCTTTAATGTGACCTATAAACTATACAACTCAATTGAAAAACAAACTTAAATCTTAAAGGTGGAGGGAAGTATACAAAAAAAACTAAAATAATGTGGTTGCATAAGTGTGTGGGGGTGTCGCTGTGTTCAGAATTAAGCAATCACATTCAAAACCATGTTAAATAGGAGTCAGTACACACCTGTCATCATTTAAAGTGCCTCTGATTAACCCTGAATAAAGTTCAGCTGTTCTAGTAGGTCTTTCCTGACATTTTCTTAGTCGCGTCCTACACAAAAGCCATGGTCCGCAGAGAGCTTCTTAAGCATCAGAGGGATCTCATTGTTAAAAGGTATCAATCAGGAGAAGGGTACAAAAGAATTTCCAAGGCATTAGATATACCATGGAACACAGTGAAGACAGTCATCATCAAGTGGAGAACATATGGCACAATAATGACATTACCAAGAACTGGATGTCCCTCCAAAATTGATGAAAAGACGAGAAGAAAACTGGTCTGGAAGGCTACCAAGAGATCTACAGCAACATTAAAGGAGTTGCAGGAATATCTGGCAAGTACTGGCTGTGTAGTACATGTGACAACAATCTCCCGTATTCTTCATATGTTTGGGCTTTGGGGTAGACGGCAAGATGGAAGCCTTTTCTTACGAAGAAAAACATCCAAGCCCAGCTAAATTTAGCAAAAACACATCTGAAGTCTCCCAAAAGCATGTGAGAAAAGGTGTTATGGTCTGATGATAGAAGATGTTTGGCGCAAAAAAAACACTGCATATTACCAAAAGAACACCATACCCACAGTGAAGCATGGTGGTGGTAGCATCCTGCTTTGGGTCTGTTTTTCTTCAGCTGGAACTGGTGGGGCCTTATTCAAGGTAGAGGGAATTATGAACAGTTCCAAATACCAGTCAATATTTGGCACAAAACCTTCAGGCCTCTGCTAGAAAGCTGAACATGAAGAGGAACTTCATCTTTCAGCATGACAACGACCCAAAGCATACATCCAAATTAACAAAGGAATGGTTTCACCAGAAGAATATTAAAGTTTTGGAATGGCCCAGCCAGAGCCCAGACCTGAATCCAATCGAAAATCTGTGGGGTGATCTGAAGAGGGCTGTGCACAGGAGATGCCCTCGAATCTGACAGATTTGGAGTGTTTTTGCAAAGAAGAGTGGGCAAATCTTGCCAAGTCAAGATGTGCCATGCTGATAGACTCATATCCAAAAAGACTGAGTGCTGTAATAAAATCAAAAGGTGCTCCAACAAAGTATTAGTTTAAGGGTGTGCACACTTATGCAACCATATTATTATTATTTTTTTATTTTTACTTCCCTTCACCTAAAAGATTTCAGTTTGTTTTTCAATTGAGTTGCATAGTTTATAGGTCACATTAAAGGTGGAAAAAGTTCTGAAATGATTTATCTTTGTCTCATTTTTTTACATAACAGAAACCTGCCATTTTAACAGGGGTGTGTAGACTGTTTATATCCACTGTGTATATATATATATATATATATATATATATATCCTATATAATAAAAGGCCAGGTATGTTTGTCAGTTGCAGTTATGCGCAGTAGAGACTGTGCAAGGACAAACATACCTGTCCGTTAAGATCAGACAGCAGAGAGGATGGGCGGAAGCCTCCTTGGCGGGGAGCATGGCAAGGCGGGAGCGCCGTGATGGGGGCATGACTGACGGGAACGGCCATGGCGAGGGGCCGTGACCAGGCAGGAGTGCCATTATGGGGGCGTGGCCGTGCGGGAGCAGGCCGGAGGGAGTGGTTGTAGCCGGGTGAGAGAGCGTGGAAAGAGAGCAAAAGAGAGGGGGAGAGAGAGCAAAAGAGAGGGGGGAGAGAGAGCAAACGAGAGGGGACAGAGAGCAAAAGAGAGGGGACAAAGAGAAAAATAGGGGGGAGAGAGAGCAAAAGAGGGGGGAGAGAGAGCAAAAGAGAGGGGGAGGGCAAAAGAGAGGGGGGGAGAGAGAGCAAAAGAGAGGGGTGAGAAAGAGAGAGAGCGCAAGCAAAAGAGATAGGGAGAGAGAGAGCAACAGAGAGGGGGAGAGAGAGAGAGAGAGAGAGAGAGAGAGAGAGAGAGAGAGAGAGAGAGCAAAAGAGAGAGGGAGAGAGAGAGCAAAAGAGGGGGGAGAGAAAGCAAAATAGAGGGGGTAGAGAGCAAAAGAGATGGGGAGAGAGCAAAATAGAGGGGGAGAGAGAGAGCAAAAGAGAGGCGGAGAGAGAGAGCAAAAGAGAGGGGGAAAAGAGCAAAAGAGAGAGGGGAAAGAGAGAGAGCAACATAGAGGGGGAAATAGAGAGAGCAACAGAGAGGGGAGAGAGAGAGCAAAAGAGAGGGGGGAGAGAGCAAAAGAGGGGTGGAGAGAGCAAAAGTGAAGAGGAGAGAGAGAGAACAAAAGAGAGGGGGTGAGAGAAATAGCAAAAGAGAGAGGGAGAGAGAGCAAAAGAGAGGAGGGAAGGAGAAAGCAAAAGAGAGGGGGAGAGAGAGAACAAAAGAGAGAGGGGGAGAGAGGGAGAGCAAAAGAGAGGGGGGAAAGAGAGGGGAGAGAAAGAGATCAAAAGAGAGGGGGAGAGAGAGCAAAAGAGAGGGGGAGAGAGAGCAAAAGAGAGGGGGGAGAAAGAGAGCAGAAGAGAGGGGGGAGAGAGAGAGAGAGCAAAATAGAGGGGGAGCAAGAGCAAAGTAGAGGGGGGAGAGAGCAAAAGAGAGGGGGAGGATAGAGAGAAAGCAAAAGAGAGGGGGGAGAGAGAAAGAGCAAAAGAGAGGGGGAGAGAGCAAAATAGAGTGGGGGAGAGAGAACAAAAGAGAGGGGGGAGAGGGAGCAAAAGAGGGAGAGAGATAGCAAAAGAGGGGGAGAGAAAGCAAAAGAAAGAGAGAGAAAGCAAAAAAGAGGGGAGAGAGAGCAAAAGTGAGGGGGGAGAGAGAGAGAGCAAAAGAGAGGGGGAGAGAGCAAAAGAGAGGGGGGAGAAAGAGAGCAGAAGATGGGGGTGTGACTGACGGGAATGGTCGTGGTGAGGGGCCGTGACCAGGCAGGAGTGTCATTATGGGGGCGTGGCCGTGCGGGAGCAGGCCGGAGGGAGTGGTTGTAGCCAGGTGAGAGAGCGTAAAAGAGGGTGGAAAGAGAGCAAAAGAGAGGGGGAGATAGAGCAAAAGAGAGGGGGGGGGGAGAGCAAAAGAGAAAGGCGAGAGAGAGCCAAAGAGAGGGGGAGAGAGAGAGCAAACAAGAGGGGGGAGAGAAAGAGAGCAAAAGAGAGGGGGAGAGAGAGCAAAAGAGAGGGGGGAGAGAGATAGAGCAAATGAGGGAGAGAGAGAGCAAAATAGAGGGGAAGAGAGAGCAAAAGAGAGGGGGAGAAAGAGCAAAAGAGAGGGGGAGAGAGAGCAAAAGAGAGGGGGAGAGAGAGAAAAAGAGAGGGGGGAAGCGAGAGAGAGTAAGAGAGGGTGGGAGATGGAGAGAACAAGAGAGGGGGAGAAAGAGAGAGAGAAAGAGAGGAGGGAGAGAGAGAGAGGAAGAGAGAGAGTGAGCAAAAGAGAAGGGGGGAGAGAGAGCAAAACAGAGGGGGGAGAGAGAGGGCAAAAGAGAGGGGGAGAGAGAGAGCAAAAGAGAGGATGAGAGAAAGCGCAAAAAAGAGGAGGAGAGAGAGAGCAAAAGAGAGGGGGGAGAGAGAGAGCAAAAGAGAGGGGGGAGAGAGAGAGCAAAAGAGAGGGGGGAGAGAGAGCAAAAGAGAGGGGGGAGAGAGAGCAAAAGAGAGGAGGGAGAGAGAGCAAAAGAGAGGGGGGAGAGAGAGCGCAAGGGGTGGGACCCCTGTACTGCAAAAAATGTCCCGTGTAAACGGGCTTTAGGACTAGTATATACAGTATATATATATAAATTAATCCACCAGGGTCAAGCACTCACTATACCTTGACAGCCTCCGGGGTGCACTTCAAAAGATAATGTAGAGCAAACAATGTAGGAAAGGACTCTGTGTTGTACAAGTGACTTTATTTAAGTTAACGTTTTCAGGGACACCCCGTCCTCAGACTTACATAAAACATATCAAAACCCTTAACTAATTACTCTCCCCATCGTCCACAGTGTGATTGAGTCACGGCGTCCTCACAGCGCAGCTGCGCATGCGCGAAGGTCCGTATGAGATCACAAACTAGCCAAAAAACTTTCACCATACCAAGTGCAAAATTAAAAAGGCACAGCAGCTTGCACCAATCCCGGTTAAGAGATATACACTGATCTTCAGAGAATGCTTATACTATCCTGCAGGGCAAAGCAATAATTGTAACCTAATCTATAGGCAATATCACCATTGTTAAAAATATGCTGTAGTTAAACTTTACCTTGCCAGAGTTAGTTGATCAGTTCATGGAATCTACAACAGTTCATGCTAATAGTACTAACTTGTTAATATGCACACTAATCTAACCCTATAACCTCTTGCTGCCACTAGCCATGTTCTATGAAGCACTTGATTTAGTATTCACCTGTTTAATTTATTAATCTCTTATGGTTCCTTATAAGCACAGGGATTTATACCTGCCATTAATCAATTCCTAAGCTACATAGTGGCAGTATACTACTTACCCTACACAGTAACGCATAATAGACCAACAATTCAGTCTAAAGAATTATTTAGAGGATTTTTTTAAATGAAATAATGCATATCTAAATGCACATTCAGCCCCCTGGGACTTAGGGTATTCAAAAGAAAAAATCATTTGGATTTCTTCTGTAGAAGGATCCTACCCCTATCACCTCCACGCAAGAGTGGGGGAACATGATCTACTATAATGTAGCTCAAATTAGCTACATTATCTTTGTTCTACAAAAAATGTCTTGCTACTGGCTGTTCTGATCTACCATTCTTTAGAGCCACTCGGATGGCAGATCTATGATTTGCTTTCCGGGTGCATAGATCATCCTGGGTCTTCCCTACATAGAATCTGCCACACGGACAGTATAACGTATACACAATCTATTTTGTGGTCACCCTTGGAGCTGGATATCTCACTAGTTATTTAACATTTTTCCCTAGCAAAGAATAATGCATACAAAATATGTGATCTTTTTGGTATATTCACTATATGTATTAATTTGTACAGATACCATAAATTTGAAACTGTAATCTGTTTGGCAATCAAAACTATATATGCATATAACAGGTGTATTTATCACATTAGTCAGTTACTGAATATTACACATAAATGGGTTTTGACTCTCTGCCGTAAGAAGTTAACTTTTAGTACCTAATTGGTTAATGGGGGAGGCTCCATGTTTTTAATTGAGACAATCAATTAACACTTTAACCTATGGGGAACTTGGGTATAAGAGTCCCTCAAGATTCTAGGACCAGTAGCTAAGATTACTGCCAAGTGTGGTCTAACCTCTCCCTTACCTTGTACTCAGTGTTTATACATGCTATTTTAAATTTGCCACAGGCACTCCATTAAAAGCTATGTTTTTAATACCTGGTGCTCCAGATTTTTGTTGTTTTTTGCACAGGTCACCCTGTGTCTAATTTCAAATTTTTTGTTCTTCCAGGGGTGTGTAAAAATTTGCTTTGGGTTAACTCACTACAGTTAGTGCATCCACTAAACCAGAAGCCCCCCATTTTTGTAGTATTTAACCATGTCTTAGTGGTGTAATGCTGTCTGCAGTCTGTCCACATCAGTTTGTCTCTTAACAATCTTCCACTCTTGAAGCCAACAATTGGAGTTCCTGTCCCTTCAAATGGTAGTGTAGGGTCTGATGTTAGAATCCACCAATGATCCTTAATAGCTCTTGGAAAGCTCATTCTTTCTGGTGTGAATGTTGCAGATGATCGATCAGCATTCTGTTTCTCCTTTTTCTTCTCCAGAGCTTGTAGTTGTGTTAATTCCATACTGGTGCGGTAGGACTTCTCCGTCAGTGACGTGTTGTAGACTCTAGTTTCAAATGTAGCCTTTATCTCACCCAATTGTTGTAGCTTCAGGTGGTCCTCACTATTATTTCGTACCACTCTATTAAATTGCAATATAGGTAAAGCCTTTTTTAAGTTAGGGGGATGACAGCTTGTTGCCTCCAGTATGGAATTCCTGCCCGTCTCTTTTTGGAATAAGGTGGTCTTTAATTTGTCATCACATTTATAAATCCGTAGATCAAGAAAGTCAATCTGTTGGGGATGATAAGAAAGTTTAAAACGCAGATGTTGATTCACCTTGTTCAATTCCTCAAACCACTGTTCCAATTCCAACTGAGTGCCCCTCCATATAATGAACAAGTCATTGATGTACCTTTGAAACATAATTATCTTGTTGTCATAGAACAGATCAGTCTGTTACGTTTTAAACTGGGCCATGTACAGATTTGCATAAGATGGGGCCAAATTGGACCCCATCGCTGTTCCTGTAATCTGTAGATAAAAATCATTTTCAAATTTAAAATAGTTGTCCTGCAAACAGTATTCCAACAGCTGCAAGATAGTGTCAGAAGAAGGACCAACATACGGGTACATCTGTAAGCAGGTTGCAATTTCTGCCATCCCCTTAATTATGAGGGATGACTGTGTACAAACTGTTGATGTCTAAAGTGACTAATAGTTCATCTTCTTGTAAACTCCTCATTGAATGTAGCAGTTTGATTAGTTCAATGGAGTCAAGCAAGAATGAATTAATGTGTCTTACCATAGGCTGTAGTAGGCAATCAAGGTATGTTGCCACTGGTTGTAATATGGACCCCCGAGCTGATACTATGGGTCTACCTAGTGGATTCTACAGTTGTTTATGCACCTTTGGCAGGGTATAGATTATTGGAATGATAGGGAATTGAACTGTCAAATATTCTTGAATGCTCTTAGTTAAGATACCAGCTTGTACCATTAAGTCTAGATACTTATCAATCTTGGTTTTGAACTCCTTGGTGGGATCCCCAGCCAATTTGTGATATTTTATATATATATATATATATATATATTTTTTTTTTATTTTTTTTCTTTCTTCTTAAACGGGAAGAGTCCACAGCTGCATTCATTACTTTTGGGAATTCAGAACCTGGCCACCAGGAGGAGGCAAAGACACCCCAGCCAAAGGCTTAAATACCTCCCACACTTCCCTCATCCCACGGTCATTCTTTGCCTTTCGTCACAGGAGTTTGGCAGAGAAGTGTCAGAAGATGAAGATAGTCTCTGGAGGGTAGTACTCTTCGAAATGGGACAGGAATTTTAAGTAATCCTGTCAGCCTCTCATTGAGAGCATGGATGAAGGTTAGAGTCCGGAGATGCAGGGAGAGTCTTTCTGCGAAAGCTCCTAGGCAATCAGTGTTGACGAGTTTCACTGCCTGCCTTTATTCACTCAAGTCCATGTCAGAAGCGAGGCTACTATCTGTCACACTTGAAGGGCCGTGTTCCTGTTTCACGGTGTATATTCCGGTAAGATCGTTTCATTTTATTTCAATGTGTGAATGTAATGTTTACGAAAGCAGTCAGGGTCCCAGTGGGGCTCCTTTATCTTATGGAATCAAGGGTTAATATTTCCAGAGGGGGGTTATTGAACAGGGGGGACTTTAATCATGTTTGTTATGTGATTCTGTCTGCTAATGTGTAGTGATGCTCGGGCTCATGGCTATTAGGAACATAACGGCCTTATCAACAGTTTGCGCGGTCCTATTAGACTGGTGCGCCTTTTTTAAGGTTTACATGGTGCACCTCGTTTATCGGGTGTGGCCACGTTGTATTTCCATTTCCGTACTCTGACCGAGTGGCTACGGAGAGAGTCTGTTTGTTAGTTGTCTGGTTTACAGGAGGTGGTGAGTGCCCCAGCCATCAGGGGTGTAAGGTGCCGTTTAGTGTTTGACCATAATTACAATCTCCAAGTTATGGAGGATTCTGATTTTTTAGAGACTGATATCTCCGATTCGGAGTATACGTCTTGTGAAGAGTATGAAATGGTCCGGGTTATCCATGCCCATCAGTACTCTCTTCCCCCGAATCAGGGAGCTTAGAATGCGTTGAGCCATCCGCCCCCGAGGATTCCATGTCCTATGAGTCGCGTGCCCCAGATTCTTCATTTGCTACGTAAGCAGGTGTCTCTATGGCCGTTACTCCTTCTCCGGAAGGCTGCTTGTTTCCTCCAGAGGTTACAGCACGGTTCTGCATGGCCATATCTATGGCGCTGGCACATTTATATCTCCCAAGAGAAGAATTTTTAAGATACTGTCTGTGTTCTGTTAACCACGGTCCGTCTGGAGCGTGAGATCGCCTGATTCAGTTCGGCCTTCTGGGCCGGGGTTGTCCATCGATCCGGCGGGGGATATTTTACCTTCCGTTATAGACTGTCACGTCTTCATGTCCTACTAAGGCATGTTTTGGCAATGCTGGAGGATCCCAGTCCTAGTGGGCCGAGGATCCTCGGTCTTCTGTGCCAGATGGCAAATTGGGTTAGACGTATGTTCCAGTTCTGAGCTTGGGAGAGTGGGGCCTCTGATCGGCTGGTCATGTTAGCAGTCCATTCTCCTTGGGCGCTCACCTATGGGTGCTGCCTTCCTTGTATTTGATCCAGTTAGGATGTGTTTGATTTGTTTTAAGAAGCTCATGTCTGTTGTAATTTTCCGTTTTAGGAAAGTTTCTTTTCTGGAACTTTTTCTTTATGATTCCCTAGATCTGCCAGTTCATTACCTTGGTAATACAGGTCAAAAAGAGGTTTATCCAAAAGGCCATAATGCTGTGCAAGATTGTGCAACAGCATCCAATGAATTATAAGTTTGATAACCTTCTGGGCAGAGGACTCTAAGGTCCTGGTGGATTATCTTAAAGGTAGATGAAACCCATTTTTTTTATTTCATGATATATAAAGAACATGCCATTTTAAACTTTCACATTTACTTATATTATCTAATTTTCTTAATTCTCTTGATATCCTTTGTTGAAAGCATATCTAAATAGGCTCACTAGCTGCTGATTGGTGGATGCACACAGATGCCTTGTGTGATTGTCTCACCTATGTGCATTGCTATTTCTTCAACAAAGGATATCTAAAGATTTAAGCAAATTAGGTAAAAGAAGTAAATTGGAATGTTGTTTAAAATTGTATTCTCTATCTGAATCATAAAATAAATATTTTGGGTTTAATGTTCCTTTTAAACTCCAAAATCAGGATCTGAGTACACCAAACGTGTGTTTAGTGATGGATCCGATCTTCCTATAGGCCAGTTCGTATTCCCCTTCCTATAGGCCAGTTCGTATTCCCCTTCCTATAGGCTAGTTTGTATTCCCTCTCCGCTGGGCCTGGGTTATGAGTGATTGGACTTAGCAAACAAACTCTTTGCCCTTATCTGTCAACACTTGGGATGGCAATATTATACATTTTTAAGCACAAAGCACACAACCAAAATCAAGCTGAAGTATTGCTAGTAAATGAAGTTACCTATTAACTATGCTTGAGAGAACTGGCCAGCTCCATATTTTTTCAAATACTGATGTTCATTCTTTACTATCAAAGTTAATAAAAAGGTCTTTCATGCCTGGTCATTTTATAGTACTACTTTGGCACAGTGCTCATAAAAGGTTATAAGCATCTGTCATAAAATGTTCCACATGGATTTAACTCTACAATAACACTTTATCCTAGGCAGTAATATCCCTTTGTGTTAACTAGAAAAACACATAAGAACTCTTTACTAACCCAGCAACAGCACAAATGCTCACATAACGTGAGATGTCAATAATAACGATACTTACCCATTAACCACTATTGATGAAATTCACCAACCTGAAACCTCATAAAGGGCGAACAGCAAAGCAAGATTTAAGACTACATAAATGTTCATGATAAGCTTGGAATGGTCCAATTACCCAAACCGTCTACACATTGATTGAGTTCCTATAAAGAGTGTGCCATCCCTAAATGCCACAATTTATGGATCTATTGAATAAAGCACATTTCTCTACTTGAATAAATTCACCAGTGTTAAAGAGAAAGGAAAATAAATGCACCATAAGAGTAGACAGAGACGTCTCAGTACCTTAGAAAAGGTGTTTTGGGCCATTCCGCATAGGGCTCTCAGACCACTGGAAACTACATAATGCCAGGTTATGTAGTGTTAGTCATAAATCCCTGCCAATCAACAAACATCCCTCTCAGCCTCACATATTGGACACAAGTCATCCTTAAACAGCTGAAACAGAGCAAGGAGACTTGAACAGGTCAAATTTTCCATAAAGTGAATTTGAATACACTCAAGATATGGGTACAGAAAACAAAACAAAAGGATTTAAGTCCATGCACTCAATACAGCTTAAAATCAGTGTGGAAATTGCTAAACATTTGCTTAAAGATTAACCGACAGTAAAGTGATTGTAAACCTTAACTAATCAAATGCTATATATTTAATCTTTGCCAATAAAAAAGTATATTTGAACCTTTTTTGTTTTTAATCCATCTGTGAAAGGGTTAAATTAGTGCATATAATAATGCTTCTATCGTAATGTTATGCCGGCCCACTTGGATGAACTCTTTTTCTTTATGACAATTCCAGTGAACATCCAATCAACGTGTGTGTCATCTGACAATCTTGAAGTCCAGCCCCTTTAAAGCCCTTAGAAAGCCCATGTAGAGAGTGGATGTGACTGTTCTATACATCACAGCCCAGCAAAAGCGGAAATGAAAGGGGGCAGGGCAACAGACAATAACAATAAGGATTATAAGTATTTTATTATAATATATATATATATATATATGTACACTTTAAAAAAATTTTTATGTGGTTTTACTTTCAAACGAATATATTTTTCGTTTCAGCATTCTTATAGTTTTAAATTTACCATTACTTTAAGAGTATCATGTCTGATGGCCAGTAAAGAAAGACTTTAGTAAAGTTTTAGGGTTTGGAAACTAGGCAGAGCTTGATATATTAAGAAAGCAAATTAGAATTGCTGTAAGATGTATGCATGTTAGAGCAGAAGTTGGTAATGGGTGGGGGGAGAGACAAAGGGCATGAAAACCAAACAAGATAGGTTAAATGAGTGTTTAGAAACATGATGAGATATGTACAATGGTATAATGGGTTTTGCAAGTAAGCATTAGAAATTGTAGTTATTTTTCTCTGGAGCAATAGAAAGCCAAAGTGATGACTGACAATGAATAGCAGTAGATGATAATGGTTGTGTCCTTCACATAGTTAATGACTAGTTCTAATAGGAAACTGGGTTATTTTCCATTTATCCCAAGCCATCTGACAGTTTGTGTAAAATGAATAAAATATTTTAACTAAAAATATTTGAGATACTCATGATTTGTAACAGGAAAGGTCAAATATTGGTAGCCAGGAAATATAAACTAATTATGAATGTTCCTCTGGAGATCTGACTCATAATACGAGCCACAGCCATAGCTGCAACACCAATATGTCAATATCAATTTTCCTGCTCTGAACACTGTCAAAAAAAGAGAATGGCCAAACTTCAGAGCAGTTTTACTAAATCACTGAGAGTACACGAGTCTTTATAATGCTTCCCTGGCTTATTTGATTCTACCACACTGTTTTTTCTGGCAATTCAAACGCTCAATTTAAATAAAATATCAGTAGTGTGTCTGCCAGACTCACATACTATTAATTTAATTTAGCAAGTTTCAGTTCAGCTCTAACAGTGATGGAAGGTCTGGAATCAATTTGTTGGTATTCTAGTTTTCACATAAATTTAAAAAAAAATCCCAGTAATTGTAATAGTATCCTAATTCAAAGAGTGTGTCGATGAGACCACACCCACCTTTTTTGGTTGGTGCATAACACTAAATCATTCTAACAAAACAACATGAGCCCTAAGCAAAACATTCTTGGTCATGAAATTATTATTTGTTATTTTGCATATCCTGAATACATTTTACAAGACAGCAGTATTTTTACCAACTATTCTGCAACAGATTTTTTTTACCTTAAAGGGATATGGAACCCAAAAATGTTCTTTAGTGATTTAGACAGAGCATACCATTATAAAAAAGTTTCCAATTTACTTCTATTATCAATTTTGCTGTGTTCCCATGATATTCTGTGTTGAAGAGATACGTAGGCATCTGGAGTACTACATGGCAGGAAATTGTGCTGCAATCTAGTGCTCTTGCAAATGGATAACACTCTTGCAAAACTGCTGCCATATAGTGCTCTAGAAATGGGCCGGCTCCTAAGCATATATCCTTGCTTTTCAACAAGAATGAAGACAATTTGATAATAGAAGTAAATTAGAAAGTTGTTTAAAATCGCATGCTCTATCGGAATCCTGAAAGAAAAATTTGGGGTTTTGTATCCCTTTAAAAGAGCATAGTCGTTTATAAATAAAAAGGTAATTTTTTTTTTAGAGTAATTTAAAAAGCAAAACAAAAAAACATTCTTCTTGATACGGGTTAAAAGTGTAGTCAAAGTTTCACCCTTAGACCACCCTCATTCTGCTCCAGGTAAAAATACAGCCATGACTGGAGCATACGTGTGCCTTCGGCCTTCTTACTGGTTCTGTTTCCTGGCACAGGAGCACCACCACATTGACTGTATAATTAACCCCTTAAAACGATATATCTGTATGCTATTTTAAAGGATTTATTATTGTACTATATCTGCCAGACTGAAATGTAATAGTATACAAATACCTTTCTAGGCAATACATTTGCTGATGAGCAATTACTTCTTAAGTGGTAGAAAAGATGAATTAAAAAAAAAGGTATATTATACCTGCATATTGCATATAAAAGTACAGCCTAGAGTGAAAAGTGCTTAGCCTTTATCACAGTGTTTCCCAGATGGTGTGCTGCAGTAGCATATGTATTTTATTCTCACTCAGGAATATATTTATTTATTATAAAATGTATATATGTAGAAAAAAGAAAGAAACTTTATATTAGCACTTGCCTCAAATTTGAATGTATTATTCACAGTGGTAAACAGCACTAATTAAAAAGTGAATATAAACACTGGCAATACTCTTAAAGGACATTGTACACTAGATTTTTCTTTGCATAAATGTTTTGTGGATGATCCGTTTATATAGCCCATCTAGGAGTGCTTTTGTAAAAATGTATAGTTTTGCTAATTTTTAAATCGTGCTGATTTTCAGACTCTTAACCAAGCCCCAAAATTTTAGATGTATACTGATGTCTACAGACTCCTGATTGTATAATCTGTCTTTTCATATGCAGGGGAGAGGACGGGGTGTCTACTCATCCTGCTTTCCCAGCCCCTTTCACTGGGTGTCCCAGCCTAACCTTATCAACAGTGCTAAACTGGGAACTTCTAAGTAAGTTTTTAAAAGGTTTTATACTGGACTTTTAGATCAGTATCTGTGCATATTATTCTTTATAGCATGCAGTTATATGAAAATTGGTGTACACTGTCCCTTTAATGATGTTCCAATCAGAGTACAAAGTAGCCATTTTGAGTTTTTGTTTCCAGATTATGCTACAATATCTGGTTACAGAAGTGCTACAGGAGAGAGACAATATATCAGCAGACAAGAAGAGACCCCAATCTGTGTAACATCAGACTATGGTTTTTAGTTAGTGTTGTCAGTGCTGACAAAATATAGCTATTTACCAGGAGCACAGTATTAAGCAATCCTTTGAGCATCATAACAAATAAAAAAGACACAATAAACTCTGTCTCTTAACCCCTTTCTGCCGGTACATCATTTGTTATATCGGAACAAAGTTTCGATGTAACCAAATAAGTAAACAATTTAAATCACGCGATCGTACATGCGATCGCGTGATTTCAATGATGGGATTGGATAAGGGGGGAGTGCCTATAATGCCAGACACGCCCTCCAGTCCACGATCCCAGTTAGGAAGCCATAGCTGCTTCAGTAAAGCCGTCCTAACGGCTCTAACGCCCAGCGTGGTTAGGACAGGAACGTCCTAACGGCGTTAAGGGGTTAACATATAAAGTCTGCATAATGAATTAATTCAATGTTAAAAGGACATAAAAAGTTAAACTTTAACAAAAAAGATAGAACATGCAGTTTTTAGAGACTTTCATATTCTCCTGTATCATCAAATCTCCTTCATTTACTTAGTATCCTTTGAGAAAAGGTCATCTCTAGAGCAGCAATGCACTACTGGGAGTTAGCTGAGAACATCTGATGAACCAATGATATGAGCCATATGTGAATAGCAACCAACCACCAGCTAGCTCCCAGTAGTTCATTGTTACTCCTGAGCCTACCAAGGTATGCTTTCCAACAAAGGATACCTCAAGAAAAAAGAAAATTTGATAATAGACGTAACTTGTAAAGTCTCTTATAATTGCACGCTCTACTTGAACCATTACATTTTAACTTTGATTGACTTTCATGTACCTTTAAAGAGACAGTCTAGTCACAATTAACCTTTCATGATTTAGATAGGGCATGCGATTTTAAACAACTTTCCAATTTACTTTTATATCAAATTTCCTTTGTTCCTTTAGTATTCTTTTTTGAAAGCTAAACTTAGGTAGGCTCATATGCTAATTTCTAAGCTCTTGAAGGCCGTCTCTTATCTCAGTGCATTTCACAGTTGTCACAGCTAGAGGGTGTTAGTTCATGTGTGCCACGTAGACAACATTGTGCTCATGCCCGTGGAGTTACTTATGAGAGGGCGCCGATTGGCTAAAATGCAAGTCTGTCAAAAGAACTGAGAAAAGGGGGCTGTCAGAAGAGGCTTAGATACAAGGTAATCACAGAGGTAAAAAGTATATTAATATAACAGTGTTGTTTATGCAAAACTGGGGAATGGGTAATAAAAGGATTATCTATAAAAAAAATAAAAATTTTGGAGTAGACTGTTAGACTGTCCCTTTATTACCGTTACAGTGCCCCCCAAATAAGCTATAATTGTGTTTATACTGCTTAAACACTAATATCAGATACAGTAATTCTTATTGGCAGTACTAACCATAGTATTTTACATATCCAGACAAAACATAAATCATGCAATATACTTACAACAAACTGAACAGTGTCATCTGACTTGTGTTTGGCAGATTTAAAAGCAGGTAGTGTAGTGACGACAACTATCTGATATTCGACATGTCCCGTCATCATCTTCCCACGAATTTCCTGGTACTCCGGAACCCATAGATCAATCCCAGTATGAGCATTTTGAATTTGTCTGAAAACAAGCAGGTCACTATTATCAATATGGATTTAGATATCTTACCCACATTTCTATTAATTCAACCAAAGTATTCATCATACAAAGCTAATAATTATTGGAAAAACAATACTGTGCATTTAATGTCGTTGCACTGTACAGTCTAAAACAATGGATTTATAAGATTTTGGATCATGGTATGAGATTTCTGTGCTTAGCAGATTTGTAAAGAAATTGTGACAGTACTATGAAGCCCGTGTCCTTATTCTATAAAGGCAGTTTTTACCTTGAACACAGTGTGTCTCACAGAGGGGTGTTATCTCATTTTAAGGATGTGAAGGTGACGCACACATTACACAGGATTTTAAACAACCTTGCAATTTATTCTATTATAAAATAAGTCTCATACACTTAGTATCCTTTGTTGAAGGTGCAGCTATGCACTACTTGAATCTAGCTGAACACATCTGTAGAGCCAATGACAAGAGACATTTATTTGCAGCCACCAATCAGCAGCTAGCTCCCAGTAACACATTGCTGCTTCTGAGCCTACCTAGGTATACTTTTCGACTAAGGATACCAAGGGAAAAAAGCAAATTAGATAATAGAAGTAAATCACATGCTCTCTGAATTATCTCTCTCTCTTTCTATATACAGTGGATATAAAAAGTCTACACACCCCTGTTAAAATGTCAGGTTTCTGTGATGTAAAAAAATGAGACAAAGATAAATCATTTCAGAACTTTTTCCACCTTTAATGTGACCTATAAACTGTACAACTCAATTGAAAAACAAACTGAAATCTTTTAGGTAAAGGGAAATAAAAATAAAAAACTAAAATAATATGGTTGCATAAGTGTGAACACCCTTAAACTAATATCTCTCTCTCTCTCTCTCTCTCTCTCTCTCTCTCATTCTCTCTCTATATATATATATATATTTATCATTCTCTCTCTCTTATATATATATATATATATATATATATAGAGAGAGAGAGAGAGAGAGAGAGAGAGAGAGAATGATCAATAAATATATATATATATATCTATATATCGTTCTCTCTCTCTCTATATATATATATATATATATATATATATATATATATATTTATATATATATATATATCGTTGTCTCTCTCTCTCTCTCTCTCTCTCTCTCTATATATATATATATATATATATATATATTTATCATTCTCTCTCTCTCTCGTTATATATATATATATATATATATATATTTCACATTCTCTCTATGTGTATATATATATATTGTTTGACAAAGGGGGAAACCCCGAAACGTTACGTTATTAAATATCACTAAGGTGAATTTTTATAAGTCCTATGAGTGCGGTCTCCATCATTGCTGCAAGTGTATTTCTCTCTCTCTCTCTCTCTCTATATATATATAACACAATTTATGCTTACCTGATAAATTTATTTCTCTTGTGGTGTATCCAGTCCACGGATCATCCATTACTTGTGGGATATTCTCATTCCCAACAGGAAGTTGCAAGAGGACACCCACAGCAGAGCTGTAATATAGCTCCTCCCCTAACTGTCATAGCCAGTCATTCGACCGAAAACAAGCCGAGAAAGGAGGAACCATAGGGTGTAGTGGTTACTGTAGTTTAAATTTAAAAATTACCTGCCTTAAAATGACAGGGCGGGCCGTGGACTGGATACACCACAAGAGAAATAAATTTATCAGGTAAGCATAAATTGTGTTTTCTCTTGTAAGGTGTATCCAGTCCACGGATCATCCATTACTTGTTGGATACCAATACCAAAGCTAAAGTACACGGATGAAGGGAGGGACAAGGCAGGAACTTAAATGGAAGGAACCACTGCCTGTAAAACATTTCTCCCAAATATAGCCTCCGAAGAAGCAAAAGTATCAAATTTGTAAAATTTTAAAAAAGTATGAAGCGAAGACCAAGTCGCCGCTTTGCAAATCTGTTCAACAGAAGCCTCATTTTTAAAGGCCCAAGTGGAAGCCACAGCTCTAGTGGAATGAGCTGTAATCCTTTCAGGAGGCTGCTGTCCAGCAGTCTCATAGGCTAAGCGGATTAAGCTACTTAGCCAAAAAGAAAAAGAGGTTGCCAAAGCCTTTTGACCTCTCCTCTGTCCAGAGTAGACAACAAACAAAGCAGATGTTTGACGAAAATCTTTAGTAGCTTGTAAGTAAAACTTTAAAGCACAGACCACGTCCAGATTGTGTAACACAAGGATGGAACCACAATCTCTTGATTGATATTCTTGTTAGATACCACCTCAGGTAAGAACCCAGGTTTGGTACGCAGGACTAACTTATCCGTATGAAAAATCAGATAAGGAGAATCACATTGTAAGGCAGATAGCTCAGAGACTCTACGAGCCGAGGAAATAGCTACCAAAAAAAAAAAAGAACTTTCCAAGATAAAAGTTTGATATCTATGGAATGAAGAGGTTCAAACGGAACTCCTTGAAGAACCTTAAGAACCAAGTTTAAGCTCCATGGTGGAGCAACAGGTTTAAACACAGGCTTGATTCAAACTAAAGCCTGACAAAATGCCTGAACGTCTGGAACATCTGCCAGACGCTAGTGCAAAAGAATAGACAGAGCAAAAATCTGTCCCTTTAAGAAACTAGCTGACAATCCTTTTTCCAAACCTTCTTGGAGAAAAGATAAAATCCTAGGAATCCTGAAATTACTCCATGAGTAACCCTTGGATTCACACCAATAAAGATATCTACGCCATACCTTATGGTAAATTTTCCTGGTGACAGGCTTTCGTGCCTGTATTAAGGTATCAATAACTGACTCGGAGAAGCCACGCTTTGATAAAATCAAGCATTTAATCTCCAGGCAGTCAGCCTCAAAGAAATTAGATTTGGATGGTTGAAAGGACCCTGAAGTAGAAGGTCCTGTCTCAGAGGCAGAGACCATGGTGGAAAGGATGACATGTCCACTAGATCTGCATACCAGGTCCTGCGTGGCCACGCAGGTGCTATCAGAATCACTGATGCTCTCTCCTGCTTGATCTTGGCAATCAGTCGAGGGAGCAGAGGAAACGGTGGAAACACATAAGCCAGGTTGAAAGACCAGGGCGCTGCTAGAGTATCTATCAGTGTCGCCTTGGGATCCCTGGACCTGGATCCGTAACACGGAAGCTTGGCGTTCTGGCGAGACGCCATGAGATCCAGTTCTGGTTTGTCCCAACGGAGAATCAGTTGTGCAAATACCTCCGGATGGAGTTCCCACTCTCCCGGATGAAAAGTCTGACGACTTAGAAAATCCGCCTCCCAGTGCTCTACACCTGGGATATGGATAGCTGATAGGTGGCAAGAGTGAATCTCTGCCCAGTGAATTATTTTTGAAACTTCTAACATCTCTAGGGAACTTCTTGTTCCCCGTCGATGGTTGATATAAGCTACAGTCGTGATGTTGACCGACTGAAATCTGATGTACCTCAGAGTTGCTAACTGAGGCCAAACCTGAAGAGCCTTGAATATCGCTCTTAGTTCCAGAATATTTATTGGAAGGAGAGACTCCTCCTGAGTCCACGATCCCTGAGCCTTCAGGGAGTTCCAGACTGCACCCCAACCTAGAAGGCTGGCATTTGTTGTTACAATAGTCCAATCTGGCCTGCGAAGGTCATACCTTTGGACAGATGGACCCGAGATAGCCACCAGGGAAGAGGATCCCTGGTCTCTTGGTCCAGATTCAGTTGAGGGGCCAAATCTGTGTAATCCCCGCTCCACTGACTGAGCCTGCATAGTTGCAGCGGTCTGAGATGTAAGCGTGCAAACGGCACTATGTCCATTGCCACTACCATTAAGCCGATTACTTCCATACACTGAGCCACCAAAGGGCGCGGAATGGAATGAAGAACCCGACAGGAATTTAGAAGCTTTGATAACCTGGACTCCGTCAAGGTAAATTTTAATTTCTACAGAATCTATCAGAGTCCCTAGAAAGGAAACTCTTGTGAGTGGGGATAGAGAACACTTTTCCTTGTTCACTTTCCACCCATGCGACCTCAGAAATGCCAGTACTACTTCCGTATGAGACTTGGCAATTTGGAAGTTTGACGCCTGTATCAGGATGTCATCTAAATAAGGGGCTACTGCTATGCCCCGCGGCCTTAGGACCGCCAAAAGCGACCCTAGAACCTTTGTAAAGATTCTTGGGGCTGTAGCTAATCCAAAGGGAAGAGCTACAACTGGTAATGCCTGTCTTGAAAGGCAAACCTGAGAAACCGATGATGATCTTTGTGTATCGGAATGTGAAGATAAGCATCCTTTAGATCCACTGTAGTCATATATTGACCCTCCTGGATCAGTGGTAGGATGGTACGAATAGTTTCCATCTTGAACAACGGAACTTTGAGGAATTTGTTTAAGATCTTTAGATCCAAAATCGGTCTGAAGGTTCCCTCTTTTTTGGGAACCACAAACAGATTTGAGTAAAAACCCTGTTCCTGTTCCTCCTTTGGAACTGGATGGATCACTCCCATAACTAGGAGGTCTCGTACACAGTGTAAGAATGCCTCACTCTTTATCTGGTTTGCAGATAATTGTGAAAGGTGAAATCTCCCTTTTGGGGGGGAAGCTTTGAAGTCCAGAAGATATCCCTGGGATATAATTTCCAACGCCCAGGGATCCTGAACATCTCTTGCCCACGCCTGGGCAAAGAGTGAAAGTCTGCCCCCTACTAGATCCGTTACCGGATAGGGGGTCGTTCCTTCATGCTGTCTTAGAGGCAGCAGCAGGCTTTTTGACCTGCTTACCTTTTTTCCAGGTCTGGTTTGGTCTCCAGACCGTCTTGGATTGAGCAAAAGTTCCCTCTTGTTTATTATTAGAGGAAGTTGATGCCGCACCTGCCTTGAAGTTTCGAAAGGCACGAAAATTAGACTGTTTGGCCCTAGATTTGGACCTGTCCTGAGGAAGGGCACAACCTTTTCCTCCCGTGATATCAGCAATAATCTCCTTCAAACCAGGCCCGAATAGGGTCTGCCCATTGAAGGGAATGTTAAGAAGTTTAGATTTTAAAGTCACGTCAGCTGACCATGATTTAAGCCATATCGCTCTGCGCGCCTGTATAGCAAAATCAGAATTCTTAGCCGTTAGTTTATTCAAATGAACAATGGCATCAGAAATAAAATAATTGGCTAGCTTAAGTGCTCTAAGTTTGCCAAGTATGTCATCCAATGGAGTCTCTACCTGTAAAGCCTCTTCCAGAGACTCAAACCAGTACGCCGCAGCAGCAGTGACAGGGGCAATGCATGCAATGGGCTGTAGGATAAAACCTTGTTGAATAAATATTTTCTTAAGGTAACCTAATTTTTTATCCATTGGCTCTAAAAAAGCACAACTGTCCTCGACAGGGATAGTAGTACGCTTTGCTAGAGTAGAAACTGCTCCCTCCACCTTAGGGACTGTCTGCCATAAGTCCCGTGTGGTGGCGTCTATTGGAAAACATTTTTCTAAAAATAGGAGGGGAAGAGAACGGCACACCTGGTCTATCCCATTCCTTATTAATAATTTCTGTAAACCT